>NC_133498.1:7518790-7560607 GCF_025370935.1 Choristoneura fumiferana | reverse complement strand
GGCGCCATTGATAGCAGCAGCTTGGGACTGCGCAGCTGCGACGTAATTCTGGCTAGCGGCGACACCGTTCCAGTACAAGTTCTCGTTGATATCGCGGTTGGTCTCAGCGGCTTGGCGGACGGCTTCGGTGTTCCATTGGACGGCGGCTTCGTTCGCTCGGAGGGTGCTCTCGACGGCGGCACGGTTGTGGTCTTGGGCGGCGACGGTGGCGTCGATGGCGGCCGCTTGGGCGTCACCAGCGTTGACGCCGTAAGCGAGGGGTGCCAGGAGACCGGCGGAAGCGTAGCCGAGGACGGCGGCGAAAGCGATCTGTCGGAATAAAGAAGTTGTTAAATATAATAAATATCATAGAACGCCATTGACGCAGATTAATCTAGTCCTAAGATGATGAAAATGTTTTTCGGACGGGATTAGAACCCGCGACTCCTGGTTATCCGCGATCAAAATCAAATTTAATTTCATCGTGTTTTGTTTTTAATTAGAAGTTAACACAGTGTTAAAACGGAAGCGTAACAAGTCATAAATATGTATGTATTCGTTCGGCGTCCGCCCTCTAAGCAACATCCTTTATACATATACATAAATTAAATTGTTTTACAACTTCCAACTGTGTGTTTAGCAGACCGACTAATCACTTTCAATCAGTGAACTAAAAAATTACGCGACCTTATGATAGCTACGTTTATGTAAGAATACAAGAAATGTGTGTTCATACAGATCTTCCATCTCCACGCTGAACATACACAAATCAGTCACACAAACAACTATCACCACCACCCTACTGACGCGTTTTGAACTCAACCAGAGCTCATTTTCAGAGCAATACAACCGTTTACAACATGCTACCAGATGTTAGAGCGAGGTTATTTTAGGGTAACGTTTTAGATGGAGTAATTTTCAAAGCCCTCCCAAAAGACATTGTCGGAAATTTAAACGCATATTTTGTGAATCTAATCTAAAAATACTTTTAATCGAGTAATTTTAGTATACTTATTTATTTGTTTGTTAAGCCGCGATGGCCTAGTGGTTTGACCTATCGCCTCTCAAGCAGAGGGTCGTGGGTTCGAACCCCGGCTCGCACCTCTGAGTTTTTCGAAATTCATGTGCGGAATTACATTTGAAATTTACCACGAGCTTTGCGGTGAAGGAAAACATCGTGAGGAAACCTGCACAAACCAGCGAAGCGATTCAATGGTGCGTGTGAAGTTCCCAATCCGCACTGGGCCCGCGTGGGAACTATGGCCCAAGCCCTCTTGTTCTGAGAGGAGGCCTGTGCCCAGCAGTGGGACGCATATAGGCTGGGATGATGATATGTGTTATATATTTATTGTATATAGTTAGGTATTTGAGGTTTATATATGCATTTATATTTGTTCAAATGTTTTGCTCTATTTGTCGATCCTTGTTTTTTGGATTGCTCCTCTACCACTCAAAGGTTGACTGGCAGAGATCCCTGCAGGGATAAGTCCGCCTTTGTACTTAACACAACTTTTATTTATGTAACCTTTTTGTTTTTCCTTTTTGTACAATAAAGAGTATAAACAAACAAACAAACATTTTACATAGCCATTCCATCGCAGTCGGCACAACTGCACGCAAACTGCACGCTGGCTGCGATGGGAATATATGGGCAATCGACAGTTGCATACGTTGCTGTTGGAATGCAGTCCCCTAAAGAGTCCATATGATTGATTGGTATGTTTTTTTTTATTGAGTGGAGTTAAATCTGTATCTTGTTATGGACCATCAAATAATCAAGGACACTTATCCATCTCATCATCATCATCATCCCAGCCTATATACGTCCCACTGCTGGGCACAGGCCTCCTCTCAGAACAAGAGGGCTTGGGCCATAGTTCCCACGCGGGCCCAGTGCGGATTGGGAACTTCGCACGCACCATTGAATCGCTGCGCAGGTTTGTGCAGATTTCCTCACGATGTTTTCCTTCACCGCAAAGCTCGTGGTAAATTTGAAATGTAATTCCTCACATGAATTTCGAAAAACTCAGAGGTGCGAGCCGGGGTTCGAACCCACGACCCTCTGCTTGAGAGGCGATAGGTCAAACCACTAGGCCACCACGGCTTATCCATCTATAACATAATTATTACGAGCCCCAAAAATTGATGATTTTGGCGAATCCGGCGTTTGTCTAAAAGTGGTATTTTTGCGATGCAATCTGCTGCTGAATTGTGGACAAAAAAATAACGCAGATCGATGCGTGTTGCCACACGAATTAATTTGATTGACATGCGCGTGGCATATCTGTGATGTGGCAACATTAGTTGACGTTGTGCTTTACAATTGATGATTTTTACATTAACTGACTGGGTTAGTGAAGGATTAATCTTTATATATTTTCTTATGTATGTGTGTGTTATTTCATTAAGTGCTTTATAGTTCAGTTTATGATCTTAATTTAAGTGAACAAGTTAATAATCTTAACCTTAAATTGGTAATGCTTTTAAAATTCAACACATGTAAGCAATACACCTTTGTATTACTTGTAAATATCAATGAATATTTTACTTTAATTACTGAGAGAATTTTATAAGGAAGCTATATATAGATATGTCACAGTTGGAACAAATGTAAACCCTTTGGTTTCTACCTACCCTAAATAGTGAGTGACATGAGTTTATGTAGAAATGTTTGCATTGCTCAATTCCTAACCGATGTTCTAATTAACATAATTGCTCAAAGTTGTTCCAAACAAACACTACAGTGAAGAAAATGCGTCCCCGCCATTTTTAATGTCAACCGATTTATTTTAAACGCTTATTGTTTGCCGAATTTGGAACGTTTTGTAACTGGCCAATAACAGATGCTTTTTGTTTTTAATCTATGATGGCAATGGCTGCAAAGTCTATGATGCCTAAGAGGACGTGCCGAATTTTAGATATTCGGTAGTAGTTTCATCGAATTGGTTGAAATAAGTGAAAATCTTACATTTATTTCAAGTAAATCTGAAGCTAATAGATATAAATTGTAATGTAAACGGTGTACGTGCTCTAGATTCAAATTCTAGGCATTATTAATGTATATTTAGTACTGGTTTTGTTAGCTTATTTTCGAAGGGAATGGTCGCAAGTATTTCGTAAGACAAAGCACTTGACAACGCCCTGTTTTAGACAAGTTTATGTCGCAATATGGTCAGTGTAACCTGAATAATGTGCATTTTGTCATTTTTGACGAAGTGTCTGCTGCATTGTACGTACTGCAGTAAGCAATATGGGCCAGTTTTATTCCAAATGAGCTGGTCTCAGGCTAAACACGCACTATCGCTACCAAAACACAGATGCTACTAGTTATGTGCAGTGTTTTTTTGTTTTTTTTTTCCTTGAAATTTTATGCAATGTTGTTCATTCCTTATATAACCAAGTGGCAGAGCGATTTTCTGTCGCGTGTCCACTTATGTCTGAAGGCATTTAATTCGTTACCCCTTACGCACTACAGTTTTACCACTTTGGGTTTAACTACCCCCAGTTTAGGAACCTATATTAATAATATATATATTTTATTCGACTGGATGGCAAACGAGCAAGTGGATCTCCTGATGGTAAGATATCACCACTGCCCATAAACATCTGCAACTCCAGGGGTATTTCACCGTAATTTCACCGGCTGTCTTACACTCCAGGCCGAAACACAACAGTGCAATCACTGCTGCTTCACGGCAGGATTAGCGAGTAAGATGGTGGTAGCAATCCGGGCGGACCTTGCACGTTTGCACAAGGTCCTACCATCTATATGATGTACAGTAATATAATGAAAGTGTAGAGTAGTGAATAATTCTAGAAGTTCTTTCACTGATAGAAAGCTATGCCATGATCAATGATGATCAACTACTTTTTATCCCAGAAAAGGACCAAATTTCCGCGGGAATTACAATGACTTGCGGACGATAGCTAGTTACGTTTACGTATAAAGAATGACGCACTTAATTTTTTTTTGTGTTGAATTTTTTTTGTACCTACAGTTAAATTTTCAACTTTTGTCTTGAATGTAGCTTGTAATGAGTTCGATAGCGAAAAGTTTTGTTCGTCGATACTCATTTAAACTTGAGCTGAGCGACATTAAGACAATTTTAATAAAGATAAACATGTCAGAAATACCCCATTTTTTTGATATTGCATAATAACTACACCTGCCCCTGCTCATGCCCTTCATTTTTTTTAATATGCAAACAACGTCGCAAATCGTCGCATGCGGACGACCTTCACTTACAATTATAATTATGCGTTCACAACAAACTTTATCGCGACCAAATAAGGCTCGGTATTGATACGACAGATGAATTGTTTAAATTGGTAATGCGTACCTATTTTATAAACTGCCAGTATGTTCTTTATTTGAACGCGTGTTTTTTTTTATTGCATGTTGCGTTTTTAACGGTTGTTAAATAATTAAACGGTTTGATTGGTTGTTAAAAATTGTGTAGACTTTTTTTAACCGTCCTACCGTCCTACGCCATCTGTTTTTTGAATTGTATTGGAATGCAAATAACTAAGTAGTTTTGACTTGATTGACAGATTGACATATGCATAATCTAATTTACACAGCAGTATATAAGTACAACTAAATGTTAAATTCCAATCTCATTTGTATGATAAGGCAAAAAATACAAAATGTTATGACACTTCAATTAAAAACACGCATGTGACCTTGTCAAATCAATAATGGGACCAACTTTTTGTCACTTCCACACTCGTCAATACCAATACAACCAAGGTATTAATTCAACAAGGTTTCATCCGCATTCGTAGAAAAATGATAACGGAATGCTGAAAACTAAACACTATCTATGCCCTTTGCAAATAAAATAAGAACACTTGTGAAAATTGGGCGCGAAAATCGTAACACGTTCGGAAAATTTTAAGCAAATTAAGGGCGCGTTCGGGATTTTGTAAACTTTTTTTTATTGCGTTTCGTTATCACTTTTTATTATTTGAGTTTTTGGTTAAAGTGTGAAATATTACCAGAAATCTCATCTTGCACTTCTTAGTCAGACTGCTAGATAGCTACTGAATGCTGTCCTGTGGTGTGTTGGGTCTTTTATACGGGCGTTGCTGAACGCGGCGAGTATAATTGAAAGTGGCCAGTAATCGTCGGTACGATAAAGTATCTTTTGTTGCCATAGGAAGGGCTAGAGGTGGACCATTGGTATTTTTAATCGTTTCCGTGTCTATATGTGGTGTAATTATAGAATTAGTATGCTCTGATAATATTATCTAATTTTATCTCACTTGATGACATTTTTCCTATTGACTTAGGTATTATTTTGCAGCGGAGTATATTAGCTGCCACATTTGTAACTCTACTATCTATAGAACAGAAAAGGCATTAAAAGGCATTACTTTATAGAGATTACGGATCCAAAATTCGCCTCTACTTACTTACTTAGGTTTGGTCTGTTCCAAAAATAAAACCTATTCCTGCACATAATTATGATGAGTTTTTGTTAAAAAATATAGCTGCATTTTGGAGACAGTACTTTTTGTTACTGTAACTAGACTGTATTGTAATTCTAAATACATATCTCTACCAATTCATTCATGTTTCATGATACAAAGAATGGCAAAGTATCCTCAATCCCTTTATCTTTACGTGTTCTGATTCAAATGAATTAAAAAAAAACTATAATAGTATAGATAAGACTACTTATTGACAGTATTTTATTTTACACAAGAAACACAACTAATCCAAACAACAAACTTAATTATTTTTCCGCCTCTATCCATACCAAACTCTACGCAAAACCATGTTTACAAAGCCGCTGATCCGATGGGTGGAGCAGGAAGCCTTTGGATCCAAATAAAAAACTGTCGCACACCCTGACATTTAGAATACCAACATATCCATGCCATCGGCACTGGCGCCACTTGTCCCGTCTCCAACACGGAGTCACTTGAACTAATTTAGTTTTACTTTTCAACAACGGTACTGATAAGTTGGTTTTCGAAAAATTGCACCCGTTATATTTTTTTTATTGGTTGCGGTATTTCAGCCAGTATCCTTTTTCGATAGTCTCATTATTCTCATTATTATCTTCTAAACACACCAGTCCATAGGCAATTACAAGTAAAAATAAAACTAAAGGCGACTAACGAACTTACGATTCACCCGATGGTAAATGAGTTACGCCGCCCATGGATGTCTACAGCACTGGGACTGCTAGTGCGTTGCCGTCTTTGCAAGGAACGGTACAGTAAATAAATCGCGTACCAAGATGGAACCTTTGTGCTACTGATGTCATATTGACATCCCATATATCTGCCAAACTGCGAAATTTAATATGAAAAGGTTCCATCATTGTACGTGTTGGCATTAATTTGTTGCGTTAATTTTTTAATTTCCAATATCTGACACAACAAGCGTGCATAAATATCTGATGCCACTCATTTCTAGGGCCGGAATGACGTGTCAGATATTTTTGCACGCTCCGCTGTGGCAGATATTAATGCTGGTGACTGTACGTTAATGTGATTTAGTTACCCCTGTTTCACCATTCTCTGGTTAATTTTATATGATTGATATCTGTGATGCCGCCTCTTTTTGCTTTTTTTTTTTTTTTTTTTTTTATCATGGGACACTTGACACCAATTGACCTAGTCCCAAACTAAGCAAA
Source organism: Choristoneura fumiferana (assembly GCF_025370935.1). Lineage (NCBI taxonomy): Eukaryota > Metazoa > Arthropoda > Insecta > Lepidoptera > Tortricidae > Choristoneura > Choristoneura fumiferana. Next base: position 7,553,981 of record NC_133498.1, on the reverse strand, counting down.
GCTTGTACTATGGATACTAGGCAACGGATAAACATACTTATATAGATAAATACATACTTAAATACATATTAAACATCCAAGACCGAGAACAAACATTCGTGTTATTCACACAAATATCTGCCCCGGCCGGGATTCGAACCCAGGACCTCAAGCTTCATAGTCAGGTTCTCTAACCACTTAGCCATCCGGTCGTCTTTGTCCAAATAAACAGAGACGGTATGACATTTATCTGCCTAATACAATTTGTCAATGAGTGGCGAAACAGCCCCTAAGTCTCCTCGATCTTCCCCATGCTCATCTGTTTTAGCTGGCGCTCAAGGCTCATGCCTTGACCTATCGGTCCAGTTCTGTTCTCGAGGGCAAACCCAGGGGGGGGGGGTCATAAAAGGGTCCAGGGTTGGGTCTAAGCTAGGACAACAATAGATAATTATCTAAACTCATCCATTTTAATGGAATTAATATAAATAAAGATTCTATCTAAATCTGCACTATCTGCTAAAATATATTCCTTAATTCTTCCTGTTGTAGGTAAATGTTTTATTTGCGCACAAATAGTTAGAATTTAACGTATGTGACTTGTGTTTCGTTTAAAAAATGCCTTGGGTAAATTTTCTCAAATTTTCTAAGCCGTGGTGGCCTAGTGGTTTGACCTCTGGCATCTCAAGCAGTGATATTGGGTTCAAACCCCGGCTCGCACCTCTGACTTTTGAAAATGTATATGCATTTGAAATTTTCCACAACCTTTACGGTGAAGGAAAACGTGAAGAAACCATCACAAACGTGCGAAGTAATTCATTGGTGTGTGAAGTTCCTAATCCGCACTGGGTCTGCGTGGGAACTACGGCTCAAGCCCTCTCATTCTGAGAAGGCCTGTGCCCAGCACTGGGACGTATATAGGCTGGGATGATGATGATGAAATTCGCTCAAGAAATTACCCAAATGCAGGGCCGGATTTAGAGGTCTGGTGGCCTTGGGGCAACAAAAGAGTGGAGACCCCCGCCCAAACTATTTTCCAAATAAATAATAATAATAATAATAAGCAATTTATTTCATTTATTTCAAATAAAGTCCGAGCTTTCAGATTTTGATGTTTTACTGAATACAAATCAATAGTTGTTTAACTAATAAATAATAATAAAAAAACTAAACAAAATTTGAAAAAAAAAACCGAGTTCTCTATTGTGGGGGTCCCTCTTTTGTGGAGGCCCCGTGGCTGTAGCCCCGGTTGCCCTCCCCTAAATCCGGCCCTGCCCAAATGGGATATTAAAAGTAGAGTGGGCAGGGCAGGGTAACAGCCTCGGGTTCGAATCTAGTTTCGTATCAGGAATGCCAGCCAGAAGGCCGGCTGACGACATAGTGCGCCGCACTTACAATAACTTCATACAACTTTGGTTGTAGCAGTATAAAGTATTTACATATTTGGATATGATCACTTTAGTCTGACAATAATATTCTTGAAAAGCCGTCAGGAGGAATAAATGTTCAAAGTGAAGTGTTTTATACCGGATAGCCCAGTGGTTAGAGAACCTGACTGCGAAGCTTAAGGTCCGGGGTTCGATCCCCGGTCCGGTTAAGTTATATGAAAAATATGAATATTTGTTCTCTAGTCGGTATAGTATCACTTAGTCTAAAAGTGAGGCTGGTCTCAGTAGCAACTGGTCTAAGGAACAACTGGTCCTAACCTGTTTTGCCGAAAACTTCAAAACACACTTGAAACGTTGACTAGCAGAGATCCCTTCAGGGATAAGTCCGCCTTTGTACGTAACACCTTTTTTTGTAACCTTTTTGTATTTCCTTTATGTACAATATAAAGAGCATAAATAAACAAACAAATAAAACATAGGCTAAGATAGGTTTGAGCTGCGTCAAGACGCGATGCGCCTCAACTATACCTAGTGCCATCCACGAAGACGCGTGATTTTGTCAAAATTAGACATTAATGACATTGTTATAAGAACCACGGCACGCGTCATCGTGAATGACTCTACCTATACGCGGAATAGGCGCAGAGCTCCGTCGACTTTTTGAATCAAAGAATTTTAGACCACTTGCAACTTAGACCAGTTGCTTCTTATACCACAATATGCTACTTATTTAGACCAGCTGCTTTTTAGACGAAATGACACTAACGCCTCAAGCTCCCCTTTCCGTCACCGAACGACTAGGCGCGGCGGGCAGCTTCACCCTTATGTTGTAGACATTCCTCCATTACGCACGAATCGGTTTGCCTCTCGGCTAAGGAGTGGAACTCTCTGCCGAGGTCAGTTTTTCCGGAACGCTATAACCTGGACATCTTTAAGGTCAAAGTGAACAGACACCTTCTAGGCAACCGTGTACCATCTTAGGCCTCATCTTCGCCTTCCATCAAGCGAGATTGAGGCGAACGTGAGCCTATTTTTTATTTTAAAAAAAAGTCTTGGGTGTTTAAGTAAACAACACACTTACAGTCATTTACCTATGCCAGTAGGTACATGTCATTCTAGTTAATTAGAAAATTGCAGTGCCCTGACAGAATACCATGTACCTACTGGCATAATTATTTTAAGAGCTAGAATAATTGTACAAATAAACATGTTTGCAATAAATTAATTATGTCAATTTTTCGCTATACTTCAAGGCTACTTCCATGAGAATTTAGTAAAACCTATCTAATGTATTAGGTACCTACCTTCGTGGGCGAAGCTGCGGTTAAAAGTTAGTTAAGGACATAAAGCTAACAAATAATAGCTTCGCCGGTCACAAGATATCGTGTTAAATCTGTAACCAAATATATATATTGCAATTAATCTTTTCATTGCCATATGCAATTCGATTCCTGTTTAGTGGTTTTACGTAAAGTAAAGTTCCTTTAGTTAGTTGTTCTTATTTTACTGGTCGGTATTTAGGTTGTTCTAGCTTTATATCGTCAATAGTTTGGGAAAAAAACTAGTATCTCAAATCAATAAGTTAACAAAATTAACTCTTAAAATAATGTTCATAAAATTCACTCAGGAAAGTTATCGATTCCGAGGTAAGATTTTTTTTTAAGTAGTTACTCTATTTATTGTAATAAACAAAAGAAGACACTACAATGGAAAGATAAAAGGACTGAAATTATAAATTACCTTCACAGTACCTACATTAAAAAAACAAATACGCATATGGATACACTCTAATACAAAATAATAAATAAACAATAAAGTAATACATATAAAAAAATTATAACAAAAATTTAACCGGCTACAAAAAAACTTGAAAATAATTTTCTACCACTGAAGTCGGTCGGTGCCTCAGCACGAGCCAGCAGGAGTGGACCTATAGTCATCTACCTCACCTACGTACATATTGGGCTTCAATCACTCCTGCTGGCTCGTGCTGAGGCACCGACCGACTTGAGTGGTAGAAAAATATTTTCATGTTTTTTTGTAGTCGGTTCAATTATTTGTTATAATTTTTTTTCGCGCCTTTTAGTGTAAATAATCTAAGATACAATAGTTTAATATCAAGTGCTCGTCACCTTTTACGAAATATTGCTTTTTCTGACGCAGAGACGTTCATTATTGAGGACTCCTGGTGTTTCACATCAGCACCCGTTTTACCATATGCATTACGAGGAGCATAAATTGCTTAGCAACTGTGTTTAAGTAATTTAATTCAACCCGTGAAATACTTGTTTTTGAGTAATAACTCCGATGGTCAACTGTTGTCTTCATCATCAGCTCCACTTCACCGAATGATGATTTTCAAGAGCAAATGCACGAGTTACTACTAAATATATACAATTTACTATAGGTGTCCCTACAAAATTTGAAGAGTTCCTTCGATTTCCTTAAGATCCAATCATCAGATCCTGATTTGGTGCTTATGGGACCTAATTGAAGACATTCCTAGACGAACGCAAAAAAAATAGTCAAATCGGTTCATAAATGACGGAGCTCTGAGGTAACAAACATAAAAAAATACAACCGAATTGATAACCTCCTCCTTTTTTGAAGTCGGTTAAAAAAGTACGTCTAAGGCAAACCCCTTTACCAGTTAAGTCATCCTTTGAGTGAATGAAAGGAAAAGTTCATTTTTCCCGCTGAGCGCATTTCGCTCTCAATGTCACAATGTTAACTTGCGCATGAGTCACTTAAACGTATTCAACTCACGATCCTCTCGAACGAGGTGATCCTTTTTATTTTTCATCACATAGCCACAAAGTAGGTACCATCAGCCAAATATATGGTCTACAACCCTTAAGTTGATAATCGTTTGCATGCCATAAAACAATAATGTCAATAGAACGTGTCTGTCAACTTGAAAGTTCGACTTTAGCAACATATTCCTTTGATAGGAACTTGTTGAAAAATTGGTAGACCACTTATTTGGCTGATGGTACAAAGGCGACCAAACCTTTGAGTGGATGAGAGGAAAGATTGTAGTTAATTTTTTTGTCCGTTAAAGTGTCCCACAGTTGGGCAAAGGCCTCCCCTTTTTTCCGCCATTCATTCCTACACATACACACTACGTGGTATGTTTCCAAGTTGTCCTGCTATTTCGTCTTCGGTCTGCTTTTTTTTAATCACCACTCTTGCCGTCTTAGCAAGACGTAGGTATTTTGCCATTTACCCGTGTGGTGTCGGGTTAGAATTGCACCTCTCCATTTCTTCCGTGGATGTCGTAAGAGGCGACTGAGGATATAGGTTAAGGTATACCGTAGGCTACAGCCTGGCAACCTGTCACTATTGTACCGTTTTTGTCAAACTTAAAACCTAAAATTGCTAAAGGGCCCCGAAGCGATAACGTTTCGTGTGCTCTGCCTACCCCATTTGGGAATAAAGGCGTGATGTTTGTGTGTGTAGGTATTTTGCCAATGTCGACGTAGAGACATTACACACATGAGGAGACTGTTCGGTTTATGAAAATTTGGATTTTTTTAAACTTATTTTCCCTTTGATAGCATTTCGCTGTCAATGTCACAATGTTATGTTAACTTGCGCATGCGTCACTTAAACGTATTCTTCTCACGATCCTCCCGAATGGGGTGACCGGGTCGGTGTGGTAACCACGCCTGACCAGCGTCCATGACGCTCCAGGATTTAATTATTTGTATGATCTGGTTCATGTTTTTTTCATTTTTGAAAATTCGTAGACGCCTCCCCCACCACTGGAAGAGAAAACATCATATAACTAAATGAATGAAACATCACGAGACAATTGACACCAATTGACCTAGTCCCAAACTAAGCAAAGCTTGTAGAGCTTGTCTAATTTAAAGTGACGCGTCCCTCACTCAACTAAATCAGTTCAATATGACTAAAGCTAGACAGCAAATCTTACAATAAACCACCTGAGTCCAACGAGGAGGTGAATCCCCGTTAGTCTCAGGGACAAATTGTAAGATTTGGTGTCTGAATAGTCTAAATGAACTGATTTAGTTGAGTGACGCGTCATTATAAAATAGACAAGGTCTACTATGGATACTAGACAACGGATAAACATACTTATATAGATAAATACGTACTTAAATGCATGTTAAACTTCCATGACCCGAGAATAAACATTCGTATTATTCATACAAATATCCACCCCAACCGGGGATCGAACCCGGGACCTCAAGCTCATAGCCAGGTTCTGTAACCACTTGGCTATCCGGATGACAAACTGTAAATAACTTTTTCACACCTCTCCTTCAGAAAAGTAACTTTTCCTCCCTGTCGAGAGGGAGCAAAGTGCAACTTTTCTGTTCAAGGCTTTTCTAAGTGTTTTATTGCAAATGTCAATTTTTGAAGTTGATAATTGTAAAGCCACGCTATTTTCTATGCTGGTTGTTCTTTAATGATATTTAGATATATTTTTTTCAAGTTTCTTAATGCTCGGTGTGAAAAGTTGTATGAGCCACACGGGAGCAAAATTATTTTCATCTTGGGCGTTAACACTTGAATCCCTCATTACGCTTAGGATTCTACTTTAGAATCCCTCGCTACGCTCATGATTCTACTTTAGAATCCCTCGCTACGCTCATGATTCTATTGTAGAATCCTTCGCTACATTCTGGATTCAATGTACGCCCTCGCCGTAAATACACCATTTTGCTCCCTTGTGACACAAATAACTATTGCTTCCTCCTATCAACTTATCTACAAAATCTAATAGGACCCCACAACGCTTGAGTAATTCTTCATTTAGCATCATGGGTTACCCTATTATAAGTGTAAAGCTGGAAAATTACCTGTAAATTTTCTTAACTTAGCGTTCGTAAATATATGTATTATGTAAACTCTTTATTGTGTCTTTATTGTTATTGTAATATATTTTGGTAGCTATTTTATTTGTTGATATAATTATTTATGATAATGTTTGTGAATGTTGTTGAGGTTAATTATTGATAGTAGAGTTAAAGTGTTGCAAGGTACTAATCGTTTTAATATAGCGGCCTACCCTGTGATATACCTATTACCTAATAGGTTTAATTGTATCTCATTATGATTCAGAAAGGGTGAACGAAGGCGAACTTTACCTTTTACAAAGCAGCTGAATATGATTATAAAGAAAACATAATAATTACTAAACAAATTAAGGAAGTTGTTAATAAGTTTCCTTTATTAATCATATCTCATATTCTTGACATATCGGGGATTATTCTAGACCTTGTGAAATGCTAGTCGTTCTAGTTTTATGTAGTCTGTGAGCCGGTTGGAGTTTACTTTATGTGCTGCCACACGCTTACCAACAGGCATAATAGGGAATAATGCATAGAACACAATTTAATAATTTAACGTCAATATTTCAAAGTTTGAGAGTGGGGGCTTGTGATGTCACGCTGCGATATAAAAGGTGTCGCACGGCGTGAAGTCTCGCGGAACTTTACCTTTAACCTTTACCTTTACTTATCTTTTTTGTACAATAAAGAGTATAAACAAACAAACAAACTTTAACTGGCTATATCTTCGCCACTTAACCCCCCCCACCCACCACCCACCACTTTCTTCTTTTGTAGGTGGTAGGACCTTGTGCAAGGTCCGCCCGGATTGCTACCACCATCTTGCTCGCTAATCCTGCCGTGAAACAGCAGTGCTTGCACTGTTGTGTTTCGGCGTGGAGAGTAAGACAGCCGGTGAAATTACTGGCACTTGAGGTATCCCATCTTAGGCCTCTAGGTTGGCAACGCATCTGCAATACCCCTGGTGTTGCAGATGTTTATGGGCGGTGGTGATCTCTTACCATCAGGAGACCCACTTGCTCGTTTGCCATCCAGTCAAATAAAAAAAAAAAAAAACTTTTTGTTTAAGTAATTGGCAAAAGAAAAAAATACGTGTTCAATCAGAGTAGATAGTTCATGAAACTAACCTATTATCCAAATGTTTAGTATACTTGAGTACTTTTACGGGTTTTGATAAAATCAGGCGACTATAAAAAAGACTCAGCTGGATCCCGAACTATGGCCTGCTACAGCCATTCTCGGTTGTCTGTTGGCCTATTGTACATAATAGTGCAGTGCAAGTGGTATATAAATGCTTAGTTAGGTTTCTTGTAGCCCTAGAACTAGGTTCAATTTTCGAGAACGTTCGAATGGGCTAACTGACGAGATTTGTGTTTAAAACAAGTGTAGCCATTAATCAGTATTATTATTCTCCTTTCCTAATCACATTTATTGGACAAGATAATATCTGCCTACACACTGTTCCCTTTCTCTGTACCTACCGTAAGCCTACCGTAAATAGCTTGTAAATAGAGTAACAAATAATATATTTACCTACCGATGGTAAGTAAGGTCAAGAGCATGGCTCATGAAGGGACGAGTGGGGACGATCTCTCAAGTGCGAAAAGCGCATTGTACATTGCAATACTTACTTACTGCTACTTACAGTCAGGGCGCAGTGACCCATAATGGATCTTGGCCTCTAACACCAGATTTCGCCACGCTTTACAATCTTGAGTCTGCGGCTCGAATGAGGTGGAGACGAGCGGAGCAGAGAGGAGACGAGTAGTGATCGACCAATCCCTACACGTCTGATGACAATGAGGCGGAGACGAGATGTGTATTCAACTATTATGATTGGTCCATCCCTACACGTCTCCTCTCCGCTCCGCTCGTCTCCGCGTCAGTGGAGCCGCAGCCTAGGCCATCTCTTGCCAGCCTTCGACCCCGAGATCGAAAAGGTCTTTCAGGACCTCGTCCCTCCAGCATTGCAGTACCTGGGACGACTATCCGGCCTACGTCCACTGGGTCGTCCCAAGTAGGTACGCTCTCTTCACGGCTCGATCCTCTCCCAATCTTTCCACGTGTCCGACCCACCGGAGTCTGGACGCTTTGGTCTCTGCAATAATATTGGGTTCGGAAACTAGTTCTTCAATACGTTGTTCAATATTATTATTATTATTATTGAAATAATACACTAGCAGCTCTTAGAACTGATGCCTGTACATCACTGCACTTGTGTTTTTAGTCTTTCTTTTTTAAGTGTTTGTCTAGTCTATTTTTAAAACTGTTCACTGAAGGTGCACTTATCACAAGTTCGGGAAGAGCATTCCACGAGTTAACAACACGGTAGGGTAAGAAATGTTTCCTAGGGTTGCTTGCACCTGGTTGCTTGATCAGTCTCAAGGAATGTGAGACTGAGAGGACTGTGAGATATGTTGCAAGTCCATACCATATTTTCAACAAGGACTACTTTATCCAATTCATTTGTATCTGTTCCCATTGCCGTAACACCGACATTAAATGTCTAACTTTAAAAATTATAACCTGAAATATTTACTAGATAATAATTCATTTTTATCGCGCTGTGTAACCAGGGGTGCATGCAATATTGGATGCGTTCATAGCTCGTAAATCTAATGAGTTATCTGTTAGATAGTCTATCTGTTTATTTTACGCTAATTAGCAAGTATAAGAAGTTTAGTTTGTTTTTCTTGTTTGCTTTTTTATGAGTTCTTTGTTACGAATAGCCTTCGGTTATCTTCATGTTAAGGCTGCCATAGTGATATAGGTTGTGCTGTGCCACGAGAGTTGAGGTCACGCACATAAGAACATCATGTAGTGACAGCAGGATTTTGACATTCATTCATTCATTAAATTCATTCTCCTTTTATGCAATCAGTTCTTGATATGTGCGAAATCATTCACTTCAACTCTCGTGGCACTACCTATACTAGCTAATGGCGAAGGTCTATTTCCAATAGTAAACGTCGTACGACTGATATGGTGATGATGAAGGGTGCCACTAGCTTTTTTTGCTTTTGATATTAATAAAAAAATGTAACAAACAATTTAACCGACTACAAAAAACCATGAAAATAATTTTCTAACCGACAGTTGAAGTCGGTGCCTTAGCACGACATTGTTTCATCATTCTACTTCACCAATAAATGGCGCACAAGTTACTACTAAATTTACCCAAATTACCAAAGGGGTCCCTACAATAATGATTTAATATGGAGATAGTTAGATGCTATGAAAGACATAGGGTCGTTATTATCCCAGAAAATTGTATAGAGCGATAAACGAATTCTTCACAGACGGTGTCGCGGGCTACAGATAGTGATCTATAAATTGGCCAGGAAACCATTGTCCGATGTCCAGGTTGCACCGACATAAGTAATAATAAGCACTGCTCTTCCCCGTACTGATCCAGGAGGGAACTACGGCTCTTGGGCACACTTTAACTGTACCAATGTACGGCATATTTGTGATGAAGACTGTACATGTCTCATTTCAATGTCATCTGTCTCGATTGATTACAATATTTGCATCTCTACCAGCTGTCTGCCTTCAATGCGACATTATGCAGCTATGCGGTTTTACATACATACCTGAAGGTGTTTATTTGCCTGTCTGTAATGCCCCTTGGGAAAACGCCTACTAGCGTAAACGCCGCAAGCGAAATTCTGTCGTGCCGCGCGACTTACGGTTCAATTAACATTTTCTCTGTACATTGCGTGGCCGAAACGCTCGCTGTACAGTGGTTACCTGACTACAAACGCAATGAACAGAGAAAACACTCGCCGCAGTGCTGTTTGCACATAATCGTGGGCGGGCCGTTTGGAGTAAGCATTACGGGTAAGAGTGAGACAGAATTTTTCTTGCGGTATCCAGATTTTTCATCTAAATCCGTTCTTTGTAGGCTAATGTATGTTTAAGTTAGTGACTTGGAATAGCATTAAGTTAAAAAGAATTCTCGTTTAGTTCAGTTCGAGCACACTCCGACTAAGGACCACAGATTAGTACGAAACAAGTTGGCATACCGCGGCTACAATTACGTATTTGTGTAGTATTGCAAGTGTGCGTAAGCTATTTTAAGGCTCGTAGAGAGTTTATTGGCTTTTAGGCTATAAAATCTAAATAGAAGGTTAATACAGAACAGTAAACAATCTGCAAGCAAAAAAAGAAACATCGCGAGGTTTCTGAAGCGCCGTAATGCCTGATTGAATAATTATTTATACTTAATGAAATCGAAAAAACGTTATAACACTTTACCCAAACGCTCACGAAAGCGAGTTAAGGTATTATTATAAAGTGGGATTGCAATAAAACGCCTAAATTAGAAATCACCGTTTATTAATCCGCCTAGAAATTATCGCTCTACCATTGCTTGACAACTGCCGGGGTCAACACAGGCTGCAGGGGTATCGGAGCTCCGACCAGACCAGGCTGGTAAATAGCTACGGGCCCACTTACCCACTGCGCCCCCAAAAGCGGCTGAGACGCCAGCGCCAAGCCTTCCAACTTCGGCGGTTCAACCTTCTTCTCACCTTCTTTCGCAGGCTCATTATCAGCATTCTTCACTAACTTCTCGTCACTAATCTCCGGTTGAGCCAATGGAATCAAACCAGGCGCGTAAACAATGTTCCCATAAGGAGTAAGAATTGGGTTGATAGGAGAAACGACGGGTACTGTCAGCGATTTCGCAATCGCACCAGCATTGCTCGCTACATCTCCATCGATCTTGGCTTCAGCTGTCTTGACAGCGTCTACTGCTTGCCATTTTTTATCTTCTACATTCCAGAATAAGTCCTCGCTCTTTTCTTTAGCACCGTCGTTGTTCTCTTCTATTTGGACCTTCTGGTTTTCTATGGCCAATTCGGCGGCATCGCGTGCTTGGTCGGCTGCTAGTCGGGCTTCGTCGGCGAGGGCTCTGGCTTGGTCCTCGGCTTTGACTTTAGCGTCGATGGCGGCGGCTTGGAGGTCGCCTGGTGATAAGGTGGGGATGGCTGCTGGTATGATGGGAACGGCGGCCAGGATGGCGCCGGAAGGGGCGGCGGCGGCGCACGCCAGGATCGCGGACAGGATCTGTAAAATATAGGTCACATTTTGAGGCAGTTTCTAATAGTGTGGGTATTTTAGACGCTTGATAAAAAGATTCGTTCAAATCTTTAAAAATTAAGATTAGGATCTAAGCGGAAGATTTGTCGTTTATTGAAATAATCTTATTTTTTTTTTTTACTTGAGAAAACTATGTAATGTTTTGGAGACGAAACAATCGGAATACGATGGAGCCCGAAGTTTCAATTAATTATTGTATTAAATAAGTGTCATTTCCATATAAATTAATATGGAACTTTATTATTTAGTGTCAAAAGTCAGTACCCACCGTACAACCGTTTCAGCTGCTTCAGTAAGCTAATTGTGAGAGCACGAGAAATACGAACTTTTCCGATAAAATACGATAGGACATAAAATACATCTATATTATACCGGGTGTGGTCTTTAATATGAGCAAATAATTAAAACATAGATCAAAACTCCTCAAACTGAACAACATTAGTTCAGCGACTTTTAAAAATAATTGGTTTTTAATTTTTATTACACTTTTAAGTTCATTCGAAGAAGCAATGTAAAGCAAAATGGTTGATGTTTGTAGCGTGACAGGCGACGTCAGTTGGGTTCTAGGATGGCGTACATCTTGCGTACATCTAGGATGATGTAGGTACATACGATGGGCTCTATTCGTAAATAGAAACCTCTATCGAAGTTAACGGAAATCATAAAAAGCACAGTATATTTATTTAGGGGCTGTTTTACCACCCGTTGATTAATTTTAGTCTATTCGAACAAAACAAACAGAGACGGCATCACATACATTTATCCGTCAAATAAATTTAATCAATGGATGTTGAAACAGGGGGTTAGAGTCAAAAAAAAATTAGTCACAAGGTACATAGGTACTATCGCGAATGGATTTGGTAATATGTATGTATGCAATAAATAAAGAAATAAACACAATGGACAAACGTTGATATACCATGTACGAAGGTGAACTTATTCCCTTAATTTTAAGCATCTCTAGATAAATTTCCCTTTTTTTTCAACCTAGTCCTCGGAAAATATGGACGAATGTCACATTGTATTAATGTTTCTAAACTTTTGTTTTGAAAAGGTGGTCTTCGCTTATTTCGCCATGGAATTAAAATCATTTTTTTTTATATAAATTGCACATTTTTTTTTAATTTATCACTGTAGTTAAAACTGCACTTCTCAATACCAAGCACAAGTAATAAATAAATATAAAGCACAAAGGGATTACTGACCAGAACTCTCATCGTGAGATGTCTCGAAGGCTACTGATGCCTCCCATCCCGCCTCTCTGCCCTTTTATATCGCATCGTTCGATAATAAACTATATAGAACAACCCGGCCGGACACTGGATGATCTTTGCTTTTTAAAAATAAATTAAAAAAAACTTAGCCGAGCGCGGGAAGAATGCAGGAAACGCGCATTTTGACAGATGATCGACGCCATGTTCTGGCCTTATGCTACGAAGTTCAAAATTCGAACTACGTATGGTGCCGTCCTGCACGTGCTATAGTGTTTAACACGAGAATGAGCGAGACGAAACGAAACAAATTTCGAATTTTGGTAGCTATAAGCCCCCGCGTGATGATGATGAGTGGTTTTTGGGCGTTCATTTGCGTTGCGTAATAAATGCATTCGTGCGTTCGTTTAATTAGGTTTTTTCAATGGTGAGAGTAATTAAGTTTGAATATTGTGTTTCTTGTTTTTTCTTGTTACGAAAGGGTTCGATGACCTTAACTTTTTTTTCTCCGTTTCAATGTATTTTCACTTATTGTTAAGCACTTTCCGGGCAACATTTGGGCAATGGAATCTACTAAATCTATCTAGAAGTATAATATACAAATCAATTTCCGAAAGTAGGTACAACACCTAACTACCGCAGTCAGCGAAAAGACAACCTTTGTTACGGCTCTTTATAAAAGAAATTATTCGCTACTATAGTAAGTATGTTTGTAATTGTTAGGACATGGTTTGTATGGAATAAAATGTTAAAATTGTGCCACTCCTGCTGGCTCGTGCTGAGGCACCGACCGACTTCATACTGGTAGAAAATTATGTTCATGTTTTTTGTAGTCGGTTTAATTTTTTGTTATATTTTTTTTTTAAGTGTTGCCCATAACTTTGTAATAATAATAATAAATTATTATTCACTGTACTTGTTTGACGTATGCCCTAATTTTTAGGACGTTGGGCCTTAAGTTCAAAGACGTCAATGGACTCGATGTGTATGTAGATAAGTAGGTACGTGAGTTGTTCTTCAATAAATATACTGGTTCCAATAATTAAAGGCGACTTTAATACGGCAGCGGTCCGAGCGAAATGTCAGACTAGTTTTATTATTCCTATTAAGAGGGCATCGTGCGATACACACTTTTTTTAAACCCCGATGCAAAGTCAAAATATCTTTATTCAATTTAGGCTATAAAAAGCACTAAATGAATGTCAAAAAATCTACCACCGGTTCGGAAAGGCCTCTGTTGAAAAGAATGCGGCAAGAAACTCAACGAGGTATATTTTTTAAACAGATTTACAATTTTATTTAATAACAACAGAAAGAGGGGTGTTATATAAACAGCACAAACGGATTACCGATTTCGATTCTTTTTTTTTACGTGAAAGCGAGTTGCCTTTCGGTAGTTTTTAGCTATGTTTGAAACTTATCAATATCAATGGTTGACTGGCAGAGTTTCCCTCAGGGATTAGTCCGCCTTTGTGCTTGTACTTTTCTGTTTGTAACTTATATTTATTTCCTTTTTGTTCAATACAAATCTCTACTACTACTACAATGTCATAAAATTACACAGATCCATTATCGTCTTGGCAGACTTGACACCCCACACTTCAGTCTACTCGTGACCACGGCAACTGTAACGTTGCCGAAACGTCGAGGTAAATATTACTTGTGTAATAATAGCGTGATAAGTCCCGTTTGTGGTATTTTGTCCATTATCTTCATCGGCCAGAAGACGTCCACTGTTGAACAAATGCGACTCCTAAGGGCAAGGGCAAGGTGTGGCGTTCTAAGGAACGCCACAATGAACGACAACTCGCCATTTTCATAATAGATATGAAAATATCACTCATTGTATGAAATAATTGATTGACGCTTCGGGTGCCATCGTACTCCGATTTAGATTTGACTTTTTCCGATGGAAATACATTATTCACTATATCTGAACTCTCGCGATGTCGTCAGGCCACCTAGTGGGAGTGCCCCCTTAACATATTGAAATTTCATCGTTTAAAATTCAGCCTTAGCCGCTTCAGTAGAGCAAAACTAGTTCACTTACTTGCCTTCATTGTTATTTATCCTTTGGTCTTGAATCATACTATTTTATTTGCATTATCAAAGAGACAGGTGCATGACCTGGTTAAAGCTGCTGGTGGATCAGGCCGCTTCCGTCCGATGCTACTGGAAGTCTATGGGGCAGGCATCCAGCCTTAAAAAAAGGTTGTGGTCACAGCCACCCGAAAATCATAATAATAATAAATGAAATAATTTGACTGCTTAGTAGCGACATCTCTTGTCTGGGTGAGCGGTTAGTTCCGAGAGAATGTGACGTAGTCTCTCGACGAAAACATAGATGTCGCTAGTGCTGCTGCCTAAGTAGTATAGTACAAATAAGCAACCTGAGATATGTATGCATAGGAAAAAATCGTGTCTAGATTTCTGTCCAGCAGTGGTGTAGGGGTTATAGCAAGCAGCACGGATTGCTGAGGACCTGGGTTCGATTCCCAGTGCTGGTCTCTTTTTCTGGTTTTTCTGTGCATCCATGTCTCAGTTTGTATTTTCGACCTGAAAATCAGACAAGTGCGAGTCGAAGTATGCACTCGCCCATGAACAATCCTGACTCATGGTCGACTTTTAATTTGATTTGTGTTTCCTTTTTTCCGTGCATCATGACATTGGGCTAGCGATCTCGATTGCCTGCGAAAAGTGTCATTACAATTCTATTAGGAAAATACAAACTGAAATATAGATGCATAGAAAAACCAGAAAAACAAGACCAGCGCTGGGAATCGAACCCAGGTCCTCGGCATTCCGTGCCACGTGCTATACACCTAGACCACCACTGGACAGTGATACAGACACGAATTTCTCCTATGCACCACATATCTCAGCTTGTTTGTTTTCTTATTTAGTCACTTAAGCAGCGACACTAGCGAAATCTATGCTGTAGCCCCCATCGAGAAACTATCAGCACCCCATTGGAACTAACCGCTCTCCCGGACAAGAGATGTCGTTAGTAAGCAATCAAATTAAGATTTTTCTATGCATCTATATTTCAGTTTGTATTTTCGATATGGGTTACGGGATGACCGTAAAACTAACAAAAAATTTGGAATTGAAATAAAAAATACACAAAAATTCCAAAAACCAATCTTAATTATAAAATATTAGGGTTGTGGGCATGCCCATCGTGCCCACAACGGTGGATCCACCCTTGCTATGGGGGAGGCCTACGTCCAACAGTGGACGGTCTATGGCTGATATGATGATGATGATGATGATCAAAAAAATAAATAAATAAATATCATGCGACACTTGACTGACACCAATTGACCTAGTCCCAAACTAAGCAAAGCTATGGATACTAGGCAACTGATAAACATACTTATACAGATAAATACATACTTAAATACATATTGAACATCCAAGACC
Source organism: Choristoneura fumiferana (assembly GCF_025370935.1). NCBI lineage: Eukaryota > Metazoa > Arthropoda > Insecta > Lepidoptera > Tortricidae > Choristoneura > Choristoneura fumiferana. The sequence goes on along the minus strand of NC_133498.1, from coordinate 7,538,060 downwards.
CGAGAACAATCATTCGTATTATTCATACAAATATATGCCCCGGCAGGGAATCGAAGATGGGACCTCAAGCTACGTAGTCAGGATCTCTAACCACTTGGCCATTCGGTCGTCAAAATGTTGTTATCATGGAATAGAAGCAAGCGGTTTGGACGGCACGTTAAAACTGTGCTTTTTAAAACACATTCGGCGTTTGTTCTTAGTGTTAATATTATAAGTAGGTACGGTCAAAGACTTTCATGCAGCTACCATGGGACCATTTCACAGTAAATGTCATAGTGACGTCGCATTAATTAACGAGGAAAATCGTAATATCTTCCCGGTTCCATGGTGACGTACGTGAGGACACATACACAATACTTCGGGCCACCATTCATTGATAAATTTTAAGTGACATATCTGTGGTGCCGTCTCTGTTTGATTAATTATTATAATAGTGGACCTGGGAAATAGATTTAAAGTTATTGGTCTCGGGTTCGATTCCCAGTCGGGGCAGATATTTGTATGAAAAACATGTTTGTTCTCGAATCTTGGGTGTTTATTATGTATTAAGTATGTATATCTATTTAAGTATCCACATAGTGCTAAAGCAAATAAATATTTCATTTCATTTCATTTCAAAGTATGTTTATTCGTTGCTTAGAACCCATAACACAAGTTTTGCTTACTTTGGGACTATGTTGATGTCAATTGTTTCGTGATGATTATTTATTGGGTGGGCAAAAGTGGGCCAAAATAGATAGTGTATTAACGTGGCTGCGACACTGCCGTGCATCTAGAATTGGTCTAACCTGGTGAAAGAAACTAGAGAAACTCTGTTTTTCCGCCCTAGTAATATAATTCAAGACGAAACACTTGCAGTCCCAGACTTAAATGTCAAGCTACAAAATTGTGGCAAGGTAACTGCAAAGTTATTGCTGGTGGGCAAAACATGAACTAAAATTCCCCCATAGCATTTCCGTACATAGTAGCGCCGCGCTGGCTTGCAAAAATAAGTTTGTATTGAACTCATTTCTTACCAATTTATTTTACTTGCGGAAAAAGCGTGAACTAATTATATCGCTTATAAAGTGTAGGAAAACAGCACAGTGGCGCCGTTTTCTTGGAATGTCTTAAGTTTGTTTTTATTCGGTGCAATTAACTATATCCATAAAGAACTGGAAAGGTTAACACCATTTTATTGTCTCGAATAAGTTAAAAGCGATTCGCTTTTGTAGGAAAGTTCACCTGTTTGAGGCCGTTGACTTTATTACAGATCTTGCTTTGAGCCATTGTTCTTCTTAGTAGCTACACTCCTGACAGAGTAGCCGTGGTCGTCGGAAACTTGAAAATGGAAAATAGTATAATGATTTCGCCTTGCCATTAACTGAAATATACATCTTAAGTCAAGCAAAAATTAAGCTTTTTAAGCTTTATGGCAATGCAACTGAGGTTGTGGATATCAACGGATGTGCATATTTTATCAGGGATCTCACTCGCTCATTTGCCCACTTTATGTTTTGCCCACCCATAAAAATATATTCCATTCAACTAAAGTCGGCCACAGAAACTGCACTCAAACGAAGTCATCACTCACGCAACTTGTGCTGCAAGTTTTACTTTCTGAACTTGAACTTCGGTGCGTCGACAACGTAATGCAAAATTAGAACTTCGTATCTTGCCGTCCCGCTGACGCTTATGTTATTTAATACGTGAGTGAGAGGGACGGTACGAGGCGAACTTCGAATTTCGTAGTAGCCCCCCTGGTTCGTTGAACTTCGTTTTCTAGAATTTTTTGCCGTCCAGCAGCAAAATCCACTAGACACTGGCAAAATTGTCCTTCGATGGATAGATCCATTCCTATTTTTTTTTTGATTAGTCATTCGAGTAGGTAGGTTAATCGCGCGAATACACTCTTTCTAGAATACATCGCGTTTGGAATAAAAATAAGTTTTTGTTAAGATTTTCACTTTTAATACAAGCTTTCTTGCTGCCTGTACTTTTTGTTGACTGGACTTGCATTGTCATGTCATTATTTGTCATCGAAACTAAATTTCCGTAGGTACATACCAAATTTCAAGTCGATGCCATTACCCTTGAGGAGTACCGTCCTGTGGAGACGATCCTAGCCGGACTACCGGAATGTCTCTGCCAGTTTATTTTACTGTCACCAGATTTACTTAAGTAGGTATGACATGAAAAATTTCTAGTCAAATGTAGGTTTATAAACAACTAAGTAACTTATAAGTTTTAATAAAGAACTAGATTAGATAAAGAAGAAAGCCGTGGTGGCTGAGTTTTTGCCCTATGGCCTTTCAAACAGGGGATCATTGGGTACAAACCCCGGCTCGCACCTCTGAGTTTTTCAAAATTCATACATTTGAAATTTACCACGAGCTTTTCGGTGAAGGAAAACATCGTGAGGAATCCTGCACCAATCGGCGAAGCAATTCAATGGTGTGTGTGTAGTTCCCAAGCCGCACTGGGCCCGCGTGGGAACTACGGCCCAAGCCCTCTCATTCTGAGAGGAGGCCTGTGCCTAGGTTAACGTAGAAACTGTTTTCATAACGGAAATCAGCGCCATCTAGCGGCGACAAATCGAACCAACTGCTCTGCTACTTGAGCACTCTCGCGCCGAATTATACGCAATCCAGCTGACCTGAGATCATTAAGACCTGAATGTGATCTGAGAGTTCTGAGACTACCGATTGTCTTAGTGCCAACGCTAGCTGGCGCGGGCGCAGGTACAACCCGTCGCATTTCGTCACTACTTTAAAAAAAACGCGTACCTCAAAATAGTTATTTTTTTCAAGTGAACTTTATGAACATTACGTCAAGGTTCAATTTTGTTGACATATTGATTTTAGATACGAGATTTTTTCAAAGTAGTGACGATTTGTCAATAGGCATCCATGCTCCGTGCAAACCGCGTCAGTTTGCGTAAACCCTTAGTTCCTGTACCTTTGTGAGGCGAAGTTTTGCAATGCGGTTAATTATGTGTTATGTTTCTTTCAGGCGTTGATTTTACGCAGAATTTTCGTGTGATTGTTGTTGCGTCTGTCATATTGCTAAGTTTATGCAAGATATGCGTGTTCATGCAGTTCCTCCACCTCCACACTGTAAGAACACACACATATCAAAACCCATCTATCACCACCACACTACACTGACGCGTTTCGGACACAACCAGAGCTCATCTTCAGATCAACACAACCGTAAACCATGCTCAGGACCTTGTCGCTTTCAGTCGTTACACAATTTCGTATGGCTTTTCAAACATGACGTTAAAGTGACAAGGTACAAAAGTGATCACTTATCTATTTACCACCCTCGCCGTAAGTACAGTCACCAGCACCAATATCTGACACAACAAGCGTGCATTAATATCTGATACGACTCTATTTCTAGGGCCGGAAGGACGTGTCAGATATTTTTGCACGCTCCGCTGTGGCAGATATTAATGCTGGTGACTGTACATCACTTGCTCTCTTGTGACACTAATAAATTCGTATTTATCTTTCTTCCTCAAATAGCTTCAGTAAACTTCGGTAAGCTTATATGAGATAGCAAAATACGATGGAAAAACATTATTCACTACAAATGTACAATCGTGTTCTTAAACTTCTGAGCAAAAGTTTGATCAAAAATATGTGAACGCGACTCTATTGTCACAGTATAACAAGTTTCCCTAAGTAATCCGACGGAGACGTCGAGACAGAGCAATCGTGCGAGGCGTGAGGGGTGAGACGCGGGTGGGAGGAGCCCCAGCTGCATACTTCGCCGTTCTTAGTAGCTTGGGACAGTCACCAGCATTAATATCTGCCACAGCGGAGCGAGCAAAAATATCTGACACGTCCTTCCGGCCCTAGAAATAGAGTCGTATCAGATATTTATGCACGCTTGTGTCAGATATTGGTGCTGGTGACTGGACAAGTCTTCTAGGGCTATCGCGTTTTTTTTTACATTTAAATTATAATAAAATTTATTATGGTGCATACGACATGTACTGTGAGTGCGTGCAAATATTCATCTCGCATAAATAAGGAACTAAGATTTCATCTATTTATTTATTATATTTATTTATTTTTATATAATTAAATTCAATAACAGGAACTTTAAGTCCATTAAGTCTAGAAACCGAAAGTATTTGTCAATATACGAAAGTATATTTTGTAGAAAAAAAATAGTTTTTTTTATTTCAAAAATAGTCTATTTTGATACTTCTTCCCTCTAGTAAGTATGCCATCCCTAAATTATTTTGTTTTATATAATTTCGCAATACCAATATGTACCGATTCGTAAAAGACATCTACTTTCGAAATTTTAAATTTGTGACAACCCTTCCTTACTTGCGTAAATACCTCTACAGGCTGCGGTATCGCTCAACTTCAAAGGCGTCGGCCTACTGTAGGGAAAACTTGTTATACTGTGCTATTGTTAAGGCGTAGATCGTGATCGAATTTTTGCTCAGAAGTTTAAGAACTCGAACTCGACTGTACATCTGTAAACCCATTTATATTTAAAGTACCTAACTAACAGATACTTGTAACTATACAGGTATTTGAGGTACTTGTGACATTCGATACCGTGCTATCACCGGTCGCGTAAAAGGGAACGCTATACGTAATGTATCAAGTTATATTTGAAATACAAACAGGATATCTCCAAGGCTATGCTTAATATACTTTGATACGGTTAGCAAAATCACGACAACATGTTTGTAGATTCAAAGCACTAAAATTTCCTCAATATACTACTATACCAGTTATCTACCCCCGTAGTTCGCACTGCGAAACAATGGAAAAAACTGCTACCCTAACTCGGGTAGAGAGGGTTCTCTAGGTCTTAGAGTCTGGGATAAAATATTTTTGTTTATATTTTTTATTGCTCATGTTCACCCATATATTTAAAACATGCGTTTCTCACATATCTGTATTCTTAAAAAACAGTTAATATTTTTTTCTTTACATTCGTCTACTTTTGATTTTGCCGATTTTTTTTTCTTAGGTACCGGCCGAACCTAGGCGACAGGCTAGCAACCTGTCACTATTGTACCGATTTCGACAAATTTTAAACCTAAAATTGCTAAAAGTGGCTCCGAAGCAGTAACTAATTTGCTAGCTTTACCGAAAGCTAGTTTTGATGTATTTATTGACGCAAACGTAATTAAATTTGCAATTACTATCCTCAGTGTAAATTTTATCGTTAAAGTGCCAATCAGTAACCTCAATGTGTCTATGGAGACAAAAACGTGTATAAAACTTATTAACATGATTAATATTTAATCAGACAATTTTGGTGTCATGGTGCCGTGGAATCAGCTTTATTTTATACATGTCAGCCAATGTGGTTGTTTAGGTATTATACATATAATAATAAATAAATATCATGGGACCTAGGCAACGGATAAACGTACTTATATGAATAAATAAGTACTTAAGCACAAATTAAACGTCCAAGACCCGGGAACATAGGCACGTATTATTCATCCATGTGTCCATTATGTGCCATAATAATGTACTTATCTACATACGTAGCCCTTTCTTAAGTTCCTAAAGTTGCTTTGATTGCTGATTTTTAAGATAGCTCCAACGTATTACAGTCTTTATATTAGTTGTTTATCTTAGATGAATGATTGCGCTCGAGCGAGCGCGCGAGACCAATCATTCATCTAAGTTGTTTATATTTGTCGAAAATATTGCACTTACAGTTTACATAGTTCAATGCCGTAACTAGATACTTCTAGCAGGTAACAAATTATTTTTAATTACTTATTTCGTAATCCCGTCTACACATTTAAAGCTTATTAATTGATATCCATTGACATTGAAAACATAATGTAATTTAATAAACAACGAAATGGCGAAGCATCACTTCCGTACAGCCCATGTTTTATTTATTTCAAATACCGAACGTATGAAGGTTTTTTATAATGGCCACTCTAATTCCGTGATCTATTTTTTTAAATTTCGATAGGTACGCGAAGGAATTCACGTTCAAGGTCCTACATTTTCGACTTCCGCTTCTCGTGGCGTGATCAATTAATTATTTACTTGGATATGTCGCGACGGTGGCAAGTTTTTTGTTACCGAGACTGGTATGAGACCATAAGGCTGAAGTGAAAGGTCTATTTTCAGAATAAACTTGAACGAGTCAAACAAAGACCCTGCTTTTCCTTAACAGTCAACAGTGATTGACAGCGACAAGCCTTTATCGATGCATGCATTAATATCAATTTTCGATGTCCCTATCAAACCGCCAAGGGTAAATGAAACGGTATAAGTGTTGGTATAAAATACTTTATCGTTTATTCACACATCCTCGCCTCTATTGCCTGTTTTTTTTTTGTTTTATTAATTTACATTCCAAACAATTGAGTATTAGACATTTTTTGGTATTTAATATACTATCACAGTTTACCAATGGGAAAGCCCATGACCGTAGCCGGCATGCGCGGCGTAGGCGACGGGAGCGGCGTGCGCGGCGTAGGCGACGGGGGCGTGGGCGATGAGGGGAGCGGCGTGTACGACCGGGGCGGGGTGCGACTGGTGCAGGGACTGGGACACGACGGTGGACTGGTGGCCGGCCAGGGCGGGGGCGGCGTAGGCGGCGTGGCCGACCAGGGCGGGGGCGGCGTAGGCGGAGTGGGCGACCAGGCCGGGGGCGGCGTGGCCCACTAGCTGCTTAGCGAGCACGGGCGCGGCGCCGGCGGCGGCGCCGTCCAGCTGAGCCTCGGCGGTCTTGACGGCGTCGACGGCCTGCCACGAGTGGTCCTCGGCGGCGTTGACGGCCTGCCCGTGCAGCTCGGCGGCCTGGTCGTGCAGCTCGCGGGTGGCGTCCACGGCCGCGCGCACATGGTCGGAAGCCTCAACGTGGGCCTCGATGGCGGCGCCGTGCAGGTCTCCGGGGGAGATGGTGGGCAGCGCGGGCGCGGCGTGCGCCACCGCCAGGGGGCTGCGGCGTACGCCAGCCCGTGTCCGTAGGGCGCCGCCAGCCCGTGCCCGTAGGGCGCCGCGAGCCCGTGCGCGTAGGGCGCCGCCAGCAGGCCCGAGGGCGCTGCGGTGGCGCAGGCGAGGACGGCAGATACAATCTGTGGCAGACAAAAACATTATTAAAATAAGAAAGCACTCCCAAGTTCCAATGCCCCTTAACGATCACGTCACATGTTCCAGGGCACTGCGTCACAACACACCCGACTAGTCACTGATCGAACCCAACAAAAGATTAATTATTAAACTGACCAGAAATCTCATCGTGCACTTCTGTGGTAGACTGCTCGAAGGCTACTGATTGCTCTCATTTCGCTGCGGACGCTATTTATACCGCGCGCCGCGCGCGAAACGGAACGCGTGAAAAAAGTAAGTGGCCTGCTCTCAAGGGCGGGAAGGGTGCAGGAAGCTTGAGGTTTTGACAGATTTTGCGTCCAGCACGTTGTCTACGACTTGACCGTGATGAAAACCGTATGTTACTTTTTAAAAAGAATTCATCCACAGATTATTTGAATTGGAATGCGCGAGCTTTTATTTCGGTATTCGATTGTCCTATTGAATCGTTCAATGCGACCAGTTTTATCGGGAGTGTAGTTACTACGATTTTTTTTCATTTATGTTGCGTTTTGCTTTTTGGCCGCTTTATGTAGGCAGTGCCTCGATTTTACCAGGTCAATGTTTTATTCGTTTTTTCTACAGATATTGTCAAAAGTTTTTCTTAGGTTTTCTGGAACAACGGTTTTTAAATTATTATTACAGCCTCAAAGTAGAATAAGGGCCAGTTGCGTCATTAACTTCAAACAAGGCCAAGACCAAGTTATAAAGGACCGTAAGCAAATTATATCACAGTTAAGTTTAATCGGTATTTATAGTTAACTTATGGCAGTGCAGATTCAAATAGTTTCCTTTGCTTTAAGATGTAATGACGTGATAATAAAATCATTAAATGTTTATGACATTTAGGGGCTGTTTTAACTGACGGTTAAATGTGATGCCGTCTCCGTCTATTCGAACAAAACAAATAGAGACGGCATCACATTTAACCGTCAGTTAAGACTACCATCAATCTTCAGTGGTGAAACAGCCCCTTAATGTGATTACTAACTTATCTAACAGTTTGGCTGTTGTTCCCGAACAAGCCTAATGTGGACAAGGAATCAAAGTCAAAGTCAAAATATCTTTATTCAATTTGGGTAACAAGCACATATGAATGTCAAAAAAAATCTACCACCGGTTCGAAAAAACCTCTGTTGAGAAGAATCCGGCTAGAAACTCAACGAGGTACATTTTTTAAACTTAATTTGCTAATGCAATACTCATATGGGTTTCGAGGGATGGCCAAAGCAGCAGAGATAGACCCTAGAGATGGCGGGACGACCTGAGCGTTTTTCAGCTCGAGTAGCAGGTGCATGCCCAGGACAGGGAAGAGTGGTGGTGGAATGGGGAGGCCTTTGCTCAACAGTGAGTCATATTACAAGCTACATAAAAAAAATTGCAAATCATTTTTCGACCACTTCCTGCTATCCGATTGATCTGAAACTTGACATATTATACGAGTGGGAGGAAATTTTGAAGAGAATACAATATACTATTACTGGTGAAATTCTGGTGGTCCAGCCAGGATCGTCCCCGCAATATGGAACTATTCATCTGTTAATGGCATCGACTTGGAACTTCGTACGGATATATCTAGTGTAAATGACAATTTACATACTTACAATATGCACAAAAACAAATCACTCCTTTAAAAAACAAATAAAATCTCCTATTAAAAAAATGCCAACTCTATGTAGTATTATCATGACCGATTTATCATTCGTGCAAAAAGGATTTTAGATATAGATATTATTAGTATGTCCGTGTGTGGTTGCCAGGAAGTGATATTTTCGATTCGCTTATTTCTTCCTGATACGCTTGCTGCTTGGAGTACGGAAGTAATAATTTCAATTATCAGTAATATAGTTTTTAGGAAGTTGCAAATTCTATACAAAAAATATGAAGTTTACATATACTTTGCAAGTATAGAAAATTATTTCCACACCTTGTAAATTGTGCTCTTATTTTATTTTAATTTATTCACAAAATTACATTTCTCTTATCATCATACACCAAATTTTCCAAGTATAGGTACTATTTTGAACATGAAACTACCGTGAGACTCGCTCATATTAAATGATATTGTAACGGATGACTCACGTCTTAAATATGACGTATTGAGCCGCCGAGACGCGTTGCTCCTAAAAAGGGCTACGGAGTTGCCCGAAACATGTCGAGCTAAACTCGATTTAAGACGTGAGTTATCCGGTAAATATCATTTAACATAGGTACTATCCTAATGAAAATAGGGGCTTCGTGAGTTTCATTGGTAAAACGAAAATACTAATAAATATAATTCTTTATAACATTCCTTGTCTAAAAATAATAATAATAATAAAAAAAACTTTATTTTACCAACAACAACAAAACATTTTACAATCACGCAGAGTAAGTACATTTTTTACTTAAGTCTAAAGGTGGGTAGGTACATAATATATGTTATAAAAAAATGGTATTATTAATAATACTTTTTCTTCCATTAAATGTAGTCAGAATAATTCAGATAAAAACGTAAATGAAATTACAAGCTTTTATTTAATTTGCCCTGTTCATTCTTTGTTTGGGTCAAATCTTGAAAGCTAAATTTGACCCACTTCCAGTAGTCCGATTGACTTGAAATTTTGCATACTTATGTAAATTTGGTGACAATATAATAATCTGGTAGTGACATATTGGTGGTCCTGCCAAGATCGTCTCCGAAGGAGGGAACTCCTCAACGGTTAATAGTTGCGACTTGAAATTCGGTACGGATTAGTTTAGATGACAATTCACGTACAGTCACCACAAAGTACAGTTTGCACAAAAGCTTGTATTAAAAATGAAAATTTTAACAAAAAATGTTATTTTGATTTTATTATTACCGATAAATTGGAAGGTGGCCCTTATTTTGTTTTTATTGACTGGATGGAACCCTAGTAAAAAAAAAACACTACCGCCCATAAACATCTGCAACACCAGGGGTATTGCAGATGCGTTGCCAACCTAGAGGTCAAGATGGGATACCTCAAGTGCCAGTAATTTCACCGGCTGTCTTACTCTCCACGCCGAAACATTCATTTTAAACACAATTATATCTGCTTTAAAATAAGGTTCTCCGCCGTTTGGACAAAATATTTTTCGCAAATGTTTAATTTCCCAAATATCAAATTTTTCCGAAAAATATTATTTTCGTAACTTTCATAAAACAAACCTAACCTGTGCTCTATAAAACCATAAGAAAATATTCTGAGAATAATTTTTGGTTTTGGAGAAATTTGATACTTAGGAAATGAAACATTTGCCAAATGAAATATTTGGGAGAAAAAAAATGTGCGAAACGGCAGTACCTACCTACACGATAATATAAACTATTTTTTTATGAAATAAACTCTAAACTGACTTAGCAATCAAAACGCCAAAATTTTTGATATAAACTCATTTTTACGCTAGTCTAGTTTATGCCCATGGTTTCCTCCTCGTGGAAGAGTAAAAAAGGAAGGACTAGTACCTATCCCGTGATAATTTCAATAAAAACATACTACTGCAATTCTATGATTCTTATAGAAACAACACATTCATTTTGATCATTTGTCTTAACCACCCAACCCCCCCTGGTCACAAGTCTAACTTACTATGAACACACATACACATACATAAAATCACGCCTCTTTCCCAATGGGGTAGGCAGAGACTACATCCTTCCACTTGCTACGATTCTGGCCATACAACTCTCGCTTCCTCTACATTCATCAATCTTTTCATGCATGCACGTCGGTTTAGAGTACTCCTGACCCGACCTTTCTTCAGAACGTTCCCGATTTGATCGTGGTACGTTCGTCTAGGCCTTCCTCTCCCAACGTTTCTATTCACTTACTATGAAAATCGCAATTATTTTGTTACGGTATCACAAACAATCTGACCTCCACCCATGCACCTTGTTTTGTGACGTAGAACCCTTAAAGAGCGTTAGGCTGTATGTTGTTCGTAAATTAGCCAGTCGGGTACGGTACTGTTTTATCGGTACACATCAGCGGCGAAGCGTCATTACCGCCATACGAATATCGCTTATACATTTTGACAGTTACTTTTGACAGTCAATGTCCACGTTTCGGCTTTGTAGGTTAAAACTGGTAGGACGCACGGTTGAAAACTTTCGTTTTTAAGCACTGAGGGATGTCTGACGTCAAGATATGCCGAAGTTTCCCGAAAGCAGCCCAGCCCAACTGTATTCGCCTATTAGCCTCTTTCTCGAAGCTGTTTCTACCGAGTTGTATAGTCTGACCAAGGTATACATACTCAGGCATAACCTTAAGTTTACGATGTATGTAATTGTAGATTTGCAGGTGGTAGGACCTTGTGCAAGGTCCGCCCGGATTGCTACCACCATCTTGCTCGCTAATCCTGCCGTGAAGCATCAGTGCTTGCACTGTTGTTTCGGCGTGGAGAGTAAAACAGCCGGTGAAATTACTGGCACTTGAGTTATCCCATCTAAGTCCTCTAGGTTGGCAACGCATCTGCAATACCCCTGGTGTTGCAGATGTTTATGGGCGGTGGTGATCTCTTACCATCAGGAGACCCACTTGCTCGTTTGCCATCCAGTCGAATAAAAAAATAAAAAAACATATTTACAAAATAGGACTACAGGACATACATGACTAATGAAAGATATATGCGATCATTTCTTCGGCTTTGCCACGAAAATATCTGACGCTACGGCACTGTACACATTAATTGTATTGAAATTTAAACACGGATCCAATGGTTTCCGCCGAAATCCGATAACTTTGGTTGCTAAATAGTGCAGTAGGCTGCAGCTAGTAATCATTGTGTACCCTATACCAACCACCTGACTGACTAGTCTAGACCCTACTCTGTTACCTTAACGTTGTTATTTTCATGACAGCGTCAATAAACTTGTAGAGACTAGGTCATTTGGATCCAAACGTTGCATGACCAGTAAAGGCGAGCGCACGCCCAAGACTGCGACTACGAATCGCATAACCGATCGTTAATCGCATAACTATGATAAAGCCGGGCTATATTCTCAGTTGTCCGCATCCCTTTGTTCGCACTGCAGCATGTGGAAGAAGAAATCCCAGTAGTCCACAGTACAGTCGAGCTCATAAACTTGTGAGCAAAAATTTGATGAAAAATATCTGAACACGACTCTATTGTTAACTGCGTAGAAGTGTGTTCAGATATTTTTGATAAAATTTTTGCTAACAAGTTTATGAACTCGACTGTACCAACAAAGCTAATGCTGACATCTGGGGGAATAATTTGTTACGGAATCGACTTGAAATTTCCTGAGATTTCGTGAGTTAGATGGCAATACTAAACATACTTACAGTTTTTTTTTTAATTTGCTACCAAAGTCGATTATCGTCGGCTTAGGGAATAATTTCTGCTAAATATTTTTTTACCGATATCCAGTTTTAAACTTCGGACACGTTAAATTTCAAATGGAACTAATCTTGGAATGGATTAAAAAAGGTTTACTCTCTTAGCTGAGTTTTTTTCTGGCCTACATACTGTCGCAGGAATCATTACTAAGTACCTACACATAATTTACTGGCCCCGGGGGGCTCCTACGAAATTCTAAAATCGAAGTTCGTATCGTACCGTCCCAATCTTTACTTCTTCACTAAAAGTACCGTATGGGTTACCTAGGACGGACACAACGAAGGGTCAATCATTTTATTTAGGCACTAGACAACCACTAGACGATCACATGGCCAAATCAAATCATCACGCTATCATATAGTAGGTTTCAGACTTCTCAGTAGAACTCATAAGCTCTAGTCATATAGGTAGGCTGCACTTAGGTAGGTCATAGCTTTGAGCTTGGGAGTTTTGATTTGATTGGCAGTTAGCTTTAGAGTCAGGAGTTTCAACTTTTAGCTTTGAGTTTAGTTTGAGCTTGGTAGAGAGAGGGCAGAAACTATTTATCGGGGGGGTTAGTTACATGTCTATCACCAGACCGAAACAACTCTTGCTCTAAATATTTGTTGTCCGGATTTTTAGTTTTCTAAAACATCTTGTTCTGTTAAACATTATTTGTAGAATTCCTTACCAAATCAATTTCTGGTTCATCGCTACTTATTTGTTGGTAAAATATAAAGTAAAGTCAATTATTAATTAAAAAATTCTTGAGGCTTGCCATTCCGTGGTTTATTTAATGAGATCTAAATAACTTTGCCCCACTCGACAGGGTAGGTCAAATATTTATTTGCGGTACCCTTTAGCTATTAAAAAATATTTTTTGACAATTAGTAAGGCTTTGAGTAAACTAGATGCTTATATTGTAAAAATTTGAAGACTGTAGCTCTAACCGAAAACCTGTAAGACAGACAGACGGATGGACACATGAGTGACAGCAATAGGCTTCCATTTGGATCCTTCGGGTATGGTTAAAAACTGAATATGTGTGGATTCTCCAGTGATAATTTAATTTTATTCACTGATTCTTAAAATGCATTGCTTGCCAAAATATTGTATCTTGTGCATTTGCAAAGACCTCAAAAATTCCGGACTACCAAAATATTGTATTTTGTGTTATGTACAGTAAAGAATGTATATATGTATAACTCGTATGTACATATATGATGCCCGAAAATAACAGATCGCATAAATGACGAAAACAGCAGTTACACAGAATTTAAGAGAATTTATAAGTTACGTACAAACACAATTTTATTCGAATTTAAGCATGGCAGATCAAATGATCAGAGTTATACCTATCCTGTCATATGTCATGGTACTTAATAGATAGGATCGCATTCGTTCTGTCAATCTATACTGAATAATGTGACATTCTTTGTAACAATCTATCTCGAGCAGTAGAGCAGGAAAATTGTCTCCCTTTTTAATGCAAGAAAGGTAATGGCTTGGAATATTTGGAGTAGGAAACAGAATAAGAAGTAATTTGACTATTTTGGTTTATTTACACATCCTCGCCTCTATTGCTTGTTTACAATTAATTTAAATTCCAAACATTTGAGTATTTGTACATTTTTGGCACTATGAAGAATGACTACTCGGGTCTACCAGTGAGCGAGACCGTGAGCGCCGTAGCCGGCATGAGCGTAGCCGCCGTGAGCGTAGCCAGTAGCCAGCAGGGGAGCGGCGTGCGCGGCGTAGGCGACGGGGGCGTGGGCGACGAGGGGAGCGGCGTGTACGACCGGGGCGGGGTGCGACTGGTGCAGGGACTGGGACACGACGGTGGACTGGTGGCCGGCCAGGGCGGGGGCGGCGTAGGCGGCGTGGCCGACCAGGGCGGGGGCGGCGTAGGCGGAGTGGGCGACCAGGCCGGGGGCGGCGTGGCCCACTAGCTGCTTAGCGAGCACGGGCGCGGCGCCGGCGGCGGCGCCGTCTAGCTGAGCCTCGGCGGTCTTGACGGCGTCGACGGCCTGCCACGAGTGGTCCTCGGCGGCGTTGACGGCCTGCCCGTGCAGCTCGGCGGCCTGGTCGTGCAGCTCGCGGGTGGCGTCCACGGCCGCGCGCACGTGGTCGGAAGCCTCCACGTGGGCCTCGATGGCGGCGCCGTGCAGGTCTCCGGGGGCGATGGTGGGCAGCGCGGGCGCGGCGTGCGCCACCGCCAGGGGGCTGCGGCGTACGCCAGCCCGTGTCCGTAGGGCGCCGCCAGCCCGTGCGCGTAGGGCGCCGCCAGCAGGCCCGATTGCGCTGCGGTGGCGCAGGCGAGGACGGCAGATACAATCTGTGACAGACAAAAACATTATTAAAATAAGAAAGCACTCCCGAATTCCAATGCCCCTTAACGATCACGTCACATGTTCCACGGCACTGCGTCACAACACACCCGACAGTCACTGATCGAACCCAACAAAAGATTAATTATTAAACTGACCAGAAATCTCATCGTGCACTTCTGTGGTAGACTGCGCGAAGGCTACTGAATGCTGTCTCGCCGTCGCTGACGCGTTTTATAGCGCGCGCACAGAAAAATGGGCGGGAGAAATGTCTGAACGAAGTGGTGATTTTGACAATTCAGCGAACTGATTTTGATGTGGACCTTGGTGTCACTTAACTAAAGGACTATGTTTTATTAACATTTCTTATGTTTGTGTACTCCTACTGTTACGTTGTATTAATAAGAATTGTTATTAATTAAAAACCGGAGATCCTAAATGGGTTAACCCTACGTTGTTTAAAAACAAATGTTTGATTTCACAAGTTCAAAAATGACTCAGAGATCTCAAGTTATGACATATAACAATTGGAGGACTAAATTGGTATATTAGATATTGCAACATTTGCAATCTTAGAAAAATAACCGGCTATAAAGTGGAGTGTCTAAATCAGAAATGTTTTCAATTTGGAACATATAATGCTGTGGTTTTGGACGTATTTTGTTTGGTTTAGCTTATTTTATAATGTTAACATCTCAAAGTGTCAACTAGTCAATCGTACGGTCAGTATCAAAAGTTGTTGGTTACTTTTTAACACAACAATCTAACATGTCAATCTTGTATGGGGCTAAGTACGTGGCAGTAAATCGACAAAGTACAAAAGTAACCAGCTTCTTTTGATGCTGACTGTACTTACGTTGAAAAATACAAAAAAAATATACAAGACATGGATTCCATTTTTAGAAAGGTTTTTACTAAATGCACCGGCTATTTCTCTTTTGCATGAACATTGTATTGTAGAACTCCTTGGATTCATTAATTTCCAAAGGCTTTTGTCTTAACTTACAAGTGTGTAAGTAAGTGTAAACTATAATAAGGAATTTGTTATACTCGTATTCGTAGAACCTAGATATTGATATAGCTAATGATTCACGGATAATATTTGACATATCTTCTACAGGATACAAACTGCGATTACTATTGCAATGAGGGCTATCGTTTTTTGTCTCACTAGATGGCGTACTGTTGCGTGATTTTTTTAAGTATGGCTTTCAAAGTCTGTTATTACGGGCGTGAAAACAAAGTTTAGATTAAAATCACATTAAATACACCTTAAACCGTACCATAAAAATATCGAGCATGCCACAGTGTTGCATAGTCCCCGTTTTGTTCGGAAAAAAGGGAGGACAAAGGTTTCCGAAAGACAAAACTGTCTCAAAACACAGACATTCATTGCCCCGGAACGCATATTTGCCATAATTAATTTCAGATATTGCAAAATATTCACAAAATTATTCTAATTATAAATAAACCCGCGTAGCTCACCCAAAAACTATGACATTTGACATTTCGGAGACCTCACGCTACACTAGCGCCTCTAGTGGTGAATTCACACGCGATAGCCCTCATTCCTTCAATCCACGTGTGATTATGACCAGAGGCGTCTTTACCTATAGTGCAGGGTGTGCATTGCACGCGGCAATTTGTACCTATTTAATTTTGACCGCGCGCTTCTTAGATGGCGCTAAAGTAATAATTGCACACGGGCGCTACATGGGCTAAAGACGCCGCTGATTATGACGCTGGTTCGGAAGCTCAGAAAACCTTTTCTCTACCGCTGACATAAAACGTCAAAGTTAATTATTTGTTATCGTGTTTTTAATTTCGGTATAGGACAGACTTCTGCCATGGTAATCGCAATCTGCCTATATCCTCCAGTAAAAACGAAGTGTAGAAAATTAATGTACATTCGAACCATTTGATTCCTGACCCATCGTAGAACGTTCTCACAGTAAGTGACACAGTGAATTCCCTTGTTAAGCAATGCGAGGTCACTATGAATATTTCTACGAAAAGGTTCCACAGTGGGTCGTGATTCAGTTAGTTCGATATTACATTCCAGAGATCTAATTAAAAATCGCACGTTTTTTGTGAATTGACGATCTATAGCCATTGCTACTGATTACTTCAGAATAGCGGTCCATTGGTGTACTGCCGTTTCGGCGAAATAGTTTTCGCAAAATTCACTTCCCAAAAAATTTATCGCAATAGTTCATTTCCCAAGCGAATCTTTAGCATATTCGCATAACCGCATTTTATTAATTTGGTCATAACTATGATAAAGCCGGGCTATATTCTCAGTTGTCCGCATCCCTTTGTTCGCACTGCAGCATGTGGAAGAAGAAATCCAGTAGTCCACAGTACAGTCGAGCTCATAAACTGTGAGCAAAAATTTGATGAAAAATATCTGAACACGACTCTGTTGTTAACTGCGTAGAAGTGTGTTCAGATATTTTTGATAAAATTTTTTGCGAACAAGTTTATGAACTCGACTGTACAACAAAGACTAATGCTGACATCTGGGGGATAATTTGTTACGGAATCGGCTTGAAATTTCCTGAGATTTCGTGAGTTAGATGGCACAATAACTAAACATACTTACAGTTTTTTTTTAATTTGCTACCAAAGTCGTATTTGTCGGCTTAGGGAATAATTTCTGCTAAAATATTTTTTACCGATATCCAATTTTAAACTTCGGACACGTTAAATTTCAAATGGAACTAATCTTGGAATGGATTAAAAAGGTATTACTCTCTAAGCTGATTTTTCTGCCCTACATACTGTCGCAGGAATCATTACTAAGTACCACACATAATACTGGCCCGGGGGCTCCTACGAAATTCTAAAATCGAAGTTCGTATCGTACCGTCCTCTCACTCTCGTATTAATAGTATAAGCGGGACGGCTAGATAAGAAAGTTCGAATTTTGCACTTCGTAGTATAGGGCCTGGTCGCACAGTCAATTGTCTGCGCCAGCGCTTTCTCGTGATCTTTGGTGCCTAGAGGTTCGTGCGCTCGTCACGACGCACCATTCTCACGGTGTTTCTACACCGAGCTTTATGGGTAGCGTGACATATAGTTTATTATCAAAAAATGTATAGTCAACAAAAGGCTTTGATCACGGTGTGTCATTACTNTTATAAATTAGTGATAATTAAGACTCATTATTTGTGAAAGAGGTTGTTGAAATGTTTTTTTCCAGTTAACAGTTTCCACTTAACAAAAACATTTGGGGGTGATTGAAACGGAAAAGAGACACCTTGTACCGCTTCGTTCACAAATATATGAATAAATAAATAAATAAACATAAAATTAAATAACTACTGCAAAGTTCACAATGTATTAAATAAGCCTCTGTTGTTTACCATGTCTGGTCCTTATTATTATTCGGTTAATCGCTTATTTATTTACTAAATGATCACATTAAAAAGAAGGGTGACTATATTTAACCACAAGGAATACATGGATCAAATGAAATATAATATACTTGATGATAAAACAATAAAGCTCTTCGTTTTCACCAGCCCCATACATTATTCAAACTTAGAACTAACCTTCGCTTCCATTCATCTTACGGTGTTAATATGACTATCTCATTACAACCTTTATGAACTTTATTTCCTTCGCGTTCTAACACTTTCATTAATAAAAATCGGTAGTTCTCCTATTAGGCGCTGCCTCCCTAGTGATTCATATTGTAAAATTTACCTTAAATGCATGGGATTTGGCCATAATCACGAACAAATTAAAGCGGATAGAGAAGAAGGTATCGTGCGTCTCATTGGTCTAACTCTTTTACATATTGTTTAGAATCAACTTTTACGTTTCATTCTTCATTCATTATTCAGAGTCGTTCACCTGTCTCGCTCTTACTCTTACAACTCTATTTTTTCGCACTCTGGCGACTCCATTCAAGCTGCAATATTCTTCTTTTATCGTCGGACTGACAGCCATATGTCTGTCTCGTTCTGACCTTTCGCAAACTCTATTACTATCACACTCGAATGAACTTAGTAAACGGCGTAGTACTCCTGTTAGGTGATGCGTTCCTGGTGATTTATACTGTGGAGGAGATCCGGCTGGAAGCGCAAACATGGAGGCATATAGGGCCCGAGAAAGTTGTAGTTCAAGTACTTGTATACTCCTTATGACTCCCTATTATCCTGTAGTTTAGTGAGGTAGGAAATCAGCTAGGTGCTTAGCTCGAGGAGCAGCGTTAAGCATAAGGAGATTGAGTTATATATGTGACGTCGTGAAATGTAGGAATATATGTAAACGCGGGATCGCGAGAGAAACCGTTGACTTTGTAATAATTCTGTGGCAGGGGCGCCGCGGGTCGCATAGATTACGCTATATAGTATAAAGACTAGCTGTATGAAGAAGTGTAGGAAATTGCTTGTAAGCCCTTGACGCTTCTGTCTCCCTGGTAGTTGAAAAGCGCGGTTGTAGGCGCAAGGGCGCGAAGTGTTAGAAAACCCTCGGGTCGCTACTGTCCCATAATAGCTTGTATGATAGGAAACC
>NC_133498.1:7482533-7517930 GCF_025370935.1 Choristoneura fumiferana | reverse complement strand
TGCCGCACGATTCGCGCAATAGTAGGAGTCTTAGCTGTGTATAAACACCGGTATTACATAAAACTCTTAAGCGGCTCTGTCTCCTTAGTAACCTAAAACACAGGTGTAGGCGCAGTCGTATGAATTGTAGGAAACTTGATAGCTAGTACTGTAGTTGTAGACGCTTGGATGTTAGGAAGCGCAGTTGTAACCGTAGGAGCATAAAGCGCGCGAGATGGCGAGACTTAGCTGAAGCGATATGCGGAAGGGCCCGAAATGCACGGAAACGAGGGAACGCAGGCGGCCGGAGGCGCAGCAATATTAAGAAAACCTCTTAACGGCGCTGGCGCCTTAGTAGCTGGGGAAACAGGAAGTGCTTATAAAACAGGAAATGTAGGAGTGTTAGCAGTATTAGCAGGTGGGGTAGATGTAGTTATAGCAGGAATACACGCTGTCGCACAAAAAAAACTATAAAAAGGGCTGCGGCTCGTAGGAACGGATAGTCAACTTTGGGTTCTTTCAAGTGCAGGTCGTTACGCTGCTGGGTAATTGATCTACATAGTAACTACGCGATTTTATTTATATATAAGCTGGCGGGCTGGCAGTGTTAGGCCGATGTCGCTGGGGTTACCCACGCGTTTTGTTTCGGTCTTTTCGCTGTTAGTTCTCCAGGCTTCATTTTTGTGTTTGTGAATAGCTGGCGGGGTGGTAGCGGAGCCGATGTCGCTAGGGGAGTACCCATGCGTTTTGTTTCGTTCCTTGCTACTAGTCTTCCAGCTTAGTTCTTTATTCTGTGAGGTCTGATTTGAGCCGGGGTTGGATACCTTGCGGTGCTAACGAAAACCCCCGCTAGAATCACCGCGGTCACCATTACCCAGGAACAGGAACTGTGAGGTCAGATATGTATTTCTTTATCTTGTGCAACGAGTCATGTAAGTACGCCCTTGTTAACTTTACTCATTTACTGTTGTGTGCTATATATATATAATATATGTGTGCTTAGGGACTTAATAGAAAACATAAAAGAAAAAAAATAATCTATATTAAAATTCTATGTCTAAGGTTGACAAATTATGGATACCTACTAATAATTCCATTCAAAGAAAATTCTCAACATTTATGTGTTATATTTGGTCAAAGCTAGGCATGTAGCAAAGTCTATTCTTGACAGGGAACGCTATTCATGTACTGAGAGCCAGACTGAATAAATCGTAAATGTATAAACTATCTGCTATCGACAGATTCTTACAAAACAATAATATGAATAATTGCAGTATTCTTAAAGTGGGTAACTTATATTGTGTTTGACTGTACAGACGGGGAGACCATTACCTCCATCCAATAGATTTAAGTTGGTTGGTATTCTATTTCTCTAAGATAATTCCATAGGTAGTGAATGAATACTACTTACCTGCATAGCAAATAATCTGCCTTTACTTGATAGGATAAGAATACCCAAATTGAAATCTATAACCCGGTCTATAAACAGGTGGGAGGTAATTAGGGGGGGACAATAATTTATACATATAATATTATCAATTAAATAAACTATTTATAGCAAGAGTACTTTTGCCATACCATTATATTATAGGAAGGAAAACCAAATGCTATTTCTAATTGACTTGTATACACCGACTTTATGAATTTTATCACCTGGTGGACACATAAGTATATTACCTATATACACTTTATTATCCTGCATTTGAGCTCTAGAATGCTCTTTATTTACTTAACTAATCCATTTAATTCTGTGTGCTTATTTCCAATTGCTGAAGTAAATGGAAAACTTATAATACCATATTCCTGTTCTACCTATCGCTCACACAATATCCTTATAGTGTGGGTAGTATTCTGTATTCCCCATTATACTATAGCAAAAGGAAACATTATTTTATTCTCATTTGTTTGTGTTTTATTAAACTGTTTTCATTTGGCTTATTTTACTGTTTTTTATTTACACTGTGTTTTTACTAATCCTGTGTTCTTCCTTCTTAGCATTTTAGAAATCTTGGTTTGTTATTATAGCTAAGTGTTTTAAAAGTCATGATTTTAATAAACTTCACAGACCTATATAATCACTAGGTTAATCTCCTTAAATCTTAGATATTTTACTATGTTCTACCATAAGCATTTATTAATGCGCTTTATTTCAGAATGTCATACCTTAGAGCTATACTTGTTCCTCTCAAGTAATCATGGATACAACTTGCCCCTGTTCCCCTAACAGCATTCCATAACATACTACAGCATTCTATATTCTAGTCAAATTAGTTATTTTCTAGTAATGTGTTCTTAGCTGCGTTATAGGTAGGTAGATAATTAGTTGTAGCTTAAATTCAGACCAACCAATCTTTACTTCTTCACTAAAAGTACCGTATGGGTTACCTAGGACGGAACACAAAAAGGTCAATCATTTTATTTAGGCACTAGACAACCACTAGACGATCACATGGCCAATTCACATCATCACGCTATCTATATAGTAGGTTTTCAGACATCTCAGTAGGACTCATAAGCTCTAGTTATATAGGTAGGCTGCACATAGGTAGGTCATAGCTTGAGCTTTTTAGCTTTAGTTTGAGCTGGTAGAGTTGCGTTAGATTGCTTCGGAGAGGGAAAAGTTAATATTGGGGGGGGGTTCGTTACAGTGGAGCTGCCGTTCCAGGATTTATGATCAGTTGAATTACTTAGCAGTAGGTTTACTTTTAGTCTTATTGTAGGTTACTATTAAGTAGGTGTATTGTTAAAATCTGGTAATCATTATTTTGACTTTTTAAGAACTTATTTCTAGAATTTATTAAGTTATTCAATCTCTTATAGGCAGACAGATATTCAGGCAGTTTTCTAGACAGGCGGGGAATGCCTGGCTGTTGGTTTTTTTGTAAAAAAATAGCCGGGCACAGTGTTGCCGTGGAATGGAAGTGAGAGTAAAGATTTGGTTTTATTTGTAGTTTTATCGTTCGAAATTATAATTTATAGGGCAGGTATATTAATATTGATAAGGGAAATAACATAATACCAATCGTAAAGTAGATTTTTACTTGAATTTTACATAATTGCTTAGAACTAAACCCTTCACATACTACGGTTTTTGTCCACTAAGTTCCGTCACAGTGTTTTCCAATTATATGTGCTTAATGAATAAGTTCCGTCACTGTGTTTTCCAATTCTATCCACTTAAATCACTGCATGTCCGGTGTTCACTCATAGTTCATAGTTTATTACACTAATTTTACACATTTTCGCACTCCGTTATTCAGTTTTATCACATAGTTTATCACCTTACGTGTTAAACTTGGAGTAGGTAGGCATCGTCTGAGACGTAAACATAACAGTCGCTAGGTTATTTTGCACTAAATATTAGTTGAATTACTTGAATTGCACATTGCATTGCTTGTCTCTTGGAATCGTTTAAAAGTAAAATTAGGTCAATAATCTAGGTCAGTCAAGTCAAAGAAAATATAGGTAGGTAACCTGCAGGGCTACTGCGAGGTTCGTGGTCGGGGTTCGTATCGTTCGGTTCCTCTGACGCTTATAGTGTTTAATGCGGGAGCGAGCAGGACGGTGCTATGCGGGCTTCGATGTTCGAGTTTCGGATTCGGAGTAGGCTCGCCGTCGTATAGACACAGTTGTTTGTTTTTAAATCCATAGACTAGTAAGGGAAACAGAAAAGTAAAGGGCATACGGCCATACAGCCAAGTTGTAGTAAAGGATAAGTTTCTGTCATTATTTTGTATGGTTTTAGCGTAAAAGTTGAAATTTAATTTCAGTTTATATTTAGGTAATACAAGTACATTTTTTTGTCTATCATAGTCAAATCGAACTTAGTTTAGATAAAATTTTTTTTGCTCGGAGATATTGGATAACCCGAGTTTTTATAATGAATGTGTCGCGTTTGGTACAAAGGTAATAATTATATTCATAGGTTGCTACGTTTAGTTTATGTCTATTTTACTAAATAAAAATTAATCTGTTTATCTGTATTAAAATTTCGTAACAAAAGGATGCACGAAACCGCCAGTTCAGTTTGTATGTATAATTGTACTCTGTGGGAACCGTGTCGTAATAATATTTAGCGTCATCCGATACACATTGCTTCGGAAAATATATTAGTTATTATGAAAGGGTTCCATGTAGGCCGGGAATCAAGTACAGTCAAGTACGAATTGTAGGTATGTGTATTCGAAATATAATTAATTTTACGTTTTAAATGATTAGAGGTACAATTGAATCGAATTGATAGGCAGTAGTAGGTAAATTTAGGTTGTGTTGTTGTATGTTGTTATTAGTTAACGTATTACTCAGTTTTATTGGCTCTGGGGGTGATGTATGAGGTTAATCACTCTGACTTAGGACAAGACGGTAAAATAGTCATCATCATCATACTAGCCATATATGCATTCCGCGTTGGGCGCAGGCCTCCACTCGCAGGAGGGCTTTGGCAGATTTCCACGTGAGGCCCAGTCGTGCGTTTTAGTAGTTCAGTTCTATTATAGTTATATGGTTCATAAAGTTGAAAGTCGGGGGGGTGTAATAGTTTATTATATTATAAAGTTATATAGTCGGGGGGGTGTATACTTTATCTAAACCTGACTTACCTATTTTATTTCGGTTATTAACAGGGCAATTCGCTGTTAGGATAGTATTAGCGCACAGAGGAGAACTTTTTCTCAATTAGTTTCGCAGAGATTTCCTTGGCAGGTTTATGAAATATTCACCATGGCGTATGGGCGAAAGGGTTCTATTGAGTGCGCGATTGGGATTTTTCAGCTGTAGGTACTTTGGCCCCGCGCAGAGGGAGGAGTGTTGTGGTTTGGTCGCTGTCTGAGTGTCCTTCTGTTTGTCTGTCTGTGGCGCCGTGGCTCTTGAACGGGAGTAACGATTCGGTGCGGGTTTTGTTTGAACATTTTTAGATTAGTGGTTCCGCAGTCCCTTGGATTACGAATCGCTGAAGTATTTTAGACGAGTTGATGTTTTTATTACTTCATGATATTAGGGTATTGTGAATAGGATTATTTTAGTTCTTTCGAGTCTTGATGTCCTGGATGTGTTGGATGTCTACGTGTTTCCGATGTTCCTCGAATTCTCCGATTTCATTGAGTTAAGGTCCGAGGAATAAGGTTCTTAAGTGTAAGGTTCTTGAAATAAGGATTACTTGTCTTATGATACTTACTAGGAGGAGATAAGATCTTCGTCTTGGAATTCACAAATAGCGTTCGACAAAGTAGGGTGCCTCGAGATAGGGTTCCGCGCGACAAGGTTCCTCGAGATAGGGTTCCACATCTTTATCAATCGTTGAGGTTCCGATAAGTTGTGTGTATGCGTGAAGTTTATGATAATTGCGACTTTTATGTTACTACCATTAGTTTAGAACTTAGGGCATATAAGTAGCTTTTGTTTTTAATAATTTCTATATTAGTTATATAAGGTTAATGTATTCATGGTGATTGGCGTTAGTCAACCTTTAGTTGACACCTGGTTAGTTCATCCATTATTTGGTGATGTGTAAACCCACCAGTAGGTACAAAAAGCTTCGAATTTTGTTGTGTTACTAAGTTTTGCAAAGTTAAAGTTACCGTAACTATTTAAATTAATTGACTTTAATTACATATTTATTTTATTTCAAAACTGCTAGGCGATGGCTGGGGGCGATATGGACAATGGTCGTAGTTAGGTTCTTTCAATTCTGCTTATTACCTCAGTGTAATAATTATAACTGTACTTACCGAATTTAAAGTCCATAGGTAACTTGCTATTATAGCTCGATTCTGAAGTAGGTACCACTTAAATTTATTTCAATCGTCCATTAATATTATATATAGGTCTGAAAGTATGTGTGTCTATTGGGTCTTTGTTTGTTACCTTTTTACATGTCTGAACTGCTGAACCGTTTTTGGATGAAATTTGTATGTGGTTGGTTTGACGCTCGGGAGGGCATAGCATAGGATAGATTTTTACCCGAAAAGTTCCACGGGATGGCGGAGAATTGATTCTGCGCGAGCGGAGTCGCGGACATTGCAATAGCTAGTATTTATTAGTTAAGCAATACTTGCGTTTCTTACTTCTTGCTACTTTTATTTTACGCTTAGGTGTACCAACTGATTTACAAGTACGTATGTATGTATGTTCTCAATTACTAAAGTTGGTAGCTCTCATCAAGTATCAGACTAATATTACGAAGAAAGGTTATTTGGTAAGAAAGTATGTTTGTTAGGATGCCTATTTAGATCAAATCGTGTAAAACAGATATCTCCCGCTACCACAGAATAGATAATAGTATAAGTACGGTTGCTAGGCTGCAAATAAGAGGCATAAAGTATAGTGTCTTCAACAGAATTGCTTCACAAAACTTCAGAGGTTAAGTAGATTTTGATAACACCATTTAATTATTACAACTAAGGTATGTAAATGAAGGTTTTACGTAGATAGCTCGACAATCAGTTGTGGGGCGTGTAATTGAAGTTTCAGTATATTACCACTACTTGCAGTTTCGAAAAGAAAATAGTTAAGCGTAGTTAGAATAGGTTACGCATGTATGTATGTCTGTGGTGTGTGTATGTGTGTGCGGCTCGGGGCTCTTAATTGAGTTTGTCCGCTTCCCGGTGATCGGATTGACTTGAATTTTTGGTATAGAAAAATGTAATACGAGTACTTAGCGCAATGCGAGTACGGTAAGCGGAGGGTACAGTCAGAGAAAAAAAAACTTATTAGTTTAACCTAGAATGGGATGTCCCGTTATCTTAGTAGCTAGGTGCTTGGCTTGGTTTTGCCTGCTATACAAATAGGACCTTGAAAAAAAAAACAGGTTTAGTCATGATAAACAAACTTTCATTTGAAACGTTTTGCTCTGTGTAGTACAGGCGTTTTCAACCTTTGGTTTTAACGGCCACTTTGGTTCATCAAAGTTCAACGGCCACAATAAATGAACAGCCAAGTGCGAGTCGGACTGGCGCGTAAGAGTCCGTTAGTAAACCTTAGTTACGTATAAGTTATACATTACAGTTATAACAGTATAACATGATGGACAGCGGAGGTACACATGATCTTAGTTGATTTCGTACTATTTTCTCATTAAAGTAGCTATACATGGTTTCAATGCACCATGCACTTCGCGGCAACCGCAACACACCGGTTGAAAATGTCTGGGGTAGTAGTTTGATAAATGCGGTGGTAACATACAAATATGTATGTATATGCAAAAGCTATGGTAACACCAATAGAAATTTTAGGATTTTAATTTAAGCTAGCGAAGTACTTGCGGCCTCATAATACTAGTGCCATCACGATTAATTTTGAGTTAGCAATAAGTGTTTATCCAAACGTAACTTCTTTTTAATGTTCTGTCTGACTAATTTCTGAATGCAGTAGATATTTTATATTTATAAGCGTGAATTGCGTAAAACGTACGTAAAATTGATGAAAACAGTACGGGTTTTTGTAGCTAAATAAATACTAATTAATTTATTACATCGGTATAGAATCCGACAGTTAGGAGGACGTGATATATTTAGGCATTAATTTTCAATGCCATGGTTCGATTCCTGAATGTAAGAATAATAGTAAGGCTAGATTATTTTCATCTTTATTTCAATAGCATATCAATTTATAGTAAAGTTCCTCTTTGGTACTTACTCTAGCTGTTTGCCAAATTTCAAAACTAGAATTTTGATTAAACTACACACGTGAGCATGAGCATTGTATGTCTGTCAATCATTTATGGTGATGTTTGAAATAAAACTTTAGATTAACGCGTAAAATTGCAACTAGCCAATTTCAATTATTTTTGTTTCATTTTATTATTACGCTTCATAATGGATAAGGTATAGGTATACATAAGAAATGTGCATGAAAAAAAAACCGTTAAGTCAAAAGTGATATACGAACGTTGGTAGCTTCATAGATACACCTAGGGACAATTAATGTAGGTACATTTATAGTCAGAAACAGGAGTGATAAGCAGGTTGTATAAATAATTTAGGCCAGAGATGAAGTACCTATATGATTTTATTTTTGAAGGTATTCAGTTATTGTTTTAGCTGGGGCCTTTGTCCGTATTAAGTTAAGCCATCGATCACTAAAGCTATTCAGTGCATTTATATCTTCCTACCGTTTCCCCTATCTTACTTCAAAACTCATCAAAATTTGTTCAGCATTTTAGACAAAGGATTTAACTGACAGTTAGGTGGACGCCGACTTTGCATTACTTAGTTGAAAGTTGAGTTTCAAGCATTAGTAATCAATGGTTAAGGTAACGTCGTAGAGTCTGGTTGTATAAGTGCAAGTAGTAAGTACGAGTATGTTTCCGCTTTTAAGTTACCATAAGGATTTCAAATGCGACATAGAATTAGGGTCAGCTGCCTATATGGTTTTGAACGTTATTATTTCTGTCATTGCAATTAATAATGCACTATTACTGTTACTATTACTAGATTATTTTGTCGTTAATTATTGTTTTCACATCAGTGTATGTTTTCCTTATCCCAACTGCTATTAATTCTAAAATAGGATTTCACCATCAAAAAGGGTTTGAGAATCGGTTGTGCAACTCATTGTGGGCACAAGCGTTCTCCCGACACGTGTGCTATCGGAATAAACTAAACTATTTCATAGTTGTGCAGATTTCCTCGCGATGGTTCTTACGTAATTGTTTCTATGTGGGTAGATTAATTTGTTCCTTTTGCTTCAAATATGATTTTATGCTTTTGATAAACTTATGTTAGCTCCCATATTCAGATGTAGATATGGATATGAATATAGTAGATATTTAAAGATCTGGGTTTTCCCATTATTTACCTACTCTACGTTTGTTTGGCATTTGAGTTATCCATTTACAGGTGTATTTAATTAAATCATTGATTATTTTAAAGTCGCGACTTGTGTGAGGAGTTTTTCTGTTGTAGTAAGTAGTGCGATTGTTTCAGAAAATAGGCAGGGTCTCGCTATGATGAGGCGTTTCTTCTACCCTAGTATTTAATGATTGTGCGTCTCGCGATATGGTTATGTTAGGAGAGTTCGAGTAGGCCGCACAAAACCCAAGTAGAAATAGTTGATTAATTTTAGGTCGGTTTATGTCATAAGTGTGTCTTTGTGACATACGTAAAAACATCACGGTATGGTAAATAGTTGATTAATTACTGCCTTATCATTTCGCAATTATTAATTATAATAATTTTAGATCAAAATGAGTTTCATTTAAAAATATCTAATACTATTCCACTTTTAATCCAGTTCTATTCTTGATTAGTAATGAAACCAGGTTTAAGTGTAACTGCGTTTTAAATAAAGAAACGTAGGTAGTTGACATTTAACGCATTTAATATACCTACCATTCTTATTGTACTACTTCATGCTTAGAGTAAATAAGTACTGGTAACGTTAGTAAACGTAGTGACTCCTCGGTATTTTAAAATCTTGTCTCTAAAAAATTAATTCTCTTGTATATATAATATAAAAAAAAAACGGTTCTTTTAGTTCAAACATAAGTTGAAGGCTTGGAAAATTTCAGCTAACTAATATAATTATGGGATAGAAAAAAAACAAAAAGTCAAAGTTAAGTTAGGTAGACACTAGGTGATTGGAGAAAGTAAGAAATTACTAATTTTAGGGTCTAATTAACTTTAATGTTTCTACATGAAAATTATTACTTACATCTGAGTTACCTTAGGGATTGTTGAGATGTTGTAGCACGTGTGAAAAACAAGATTGGGGAAGGAAGAATGTGAATGTTTACTGACAATTTGACTGGACAAAAAAAAACTTACGACTTGACTCTACTCTAGTATGAGGAGCTATAACAACTCGGCAGTTCTGTGGATGATAAAGATGGTTTGTTGGCACTTGACTCCTGACACAGCACTCAACCAATGATTTTTCTTGTGCAAAAGGTGATAGGTTAAGTCAAAATTGACATCAGCGTTGACGCTGGCACCAGAAAATTCATCACTATACGATTTCCACCCAAGCTGATGCTAAGGTGCTAATGCTAAATCGCCATAACACTGCACATTCCCCAAAGGACTGGTGTCTATTGTATTGGAGGAGTATTTTGGGCTGGGCTGTTGATTAACGGATGTCTATAACCCACGATGACAGGATACCGTACTTTATGTACACTGATGCTTTGCGCTCAACCATCCGGCCTTGGAAGAGGTTATATTGGCGGTTCCATTTTCGGTCGACAGGCAGATGCAAGACTGGGGTGGAGGAGCCAATATAATGCTATTAGAGCTGACTGCCTCACAACCAGTTCCTCTATCTAACGCTCCCTCGTGGTGTGATAGTTATTCATAATTAATCAGTCAAGGGGCTCGAATATTCTTCTATTTATTTTAGTCACTACCTTTTGGCATATGTACTCATTACACCACAAATCTCACTCACGAGAAAAGTGCTAATAAATTGCGAGTAATAATTATACACTTATAAATGATTATTTCAATACTTTCTCCAGGTTATTTACGCTTCATTAGGTAAAATTAGGTACGGCTTTATTATTTACTTTTTTAATAATCCGTGTTCTTAATTAAATCAAACATGTAAATTGTAAATTGAAAGTCTGGATCTATGTTCGATATTATACATATATACTGAAGTATCGTATAAGTTATGGTTTTAGTGACAAGATATCGCGTAGAATGTTAACTAGGGGACAGTTATGCGTAACTAAATTCTTAGATGGGTTGCAAAAGTGGGAAATGTGATAATAATTAATTTAGAATTTAAAATTATTGCTTACATCGGAGCCACCTAAAGGAATTGGTGGATTGTTGTAACACGTGTGAAAAAGAGATTGGAGGAGCATGAATGTGAATGTGTATTGATTTCCTGATCATATGACGTGACCAACTTGAAAAAAATTACTAGACATTACCAAGTTGAGGGGTTATAACAATTCAATAGTTCTGTGGATGGCAATGATGGTTTATCGGCGCTTAACCTTTGATACAGCACTCGTCAAATGGATTTCTTGTGCAGATGGTGATAGGTTAAGTCAACAATGACATCAGCATTGAAGCTGGCGCCAGAAATTCATTACTATACGATTTCCACCCAAGCAGATGCTAAGGTGCTAATGCTAAATCGTCACTACACTACACATTCACCAAAGGACTAGTGTCCATGGTGCTGGAGGGATGTTTAGGGTTAGACTGTTGATTAACGGATGTTTATGACCCACGATGACGGATACCGTACTTTATGTACACTGATGCTTCGCGCTCAACCATCCAGCTTTGGAGGAGGGTATATTGGCGGCTCCATTTCCGGTCGACAGGCAGATGCAAGACTGGGGTGGAGGAGCTGATATAGTGCTATTAGAGCTGACTGTCTCACAACCAGTTCCTCTGTCCGACGCTCCCTCGTGGTGTGATGAATGATCCATAATCAAACTGTCGAAAGGTCTGAAGATTCCTCTAGTTACTTTGGTCAATACCTTTTGGCATAAATACTCACCACGCCACAACTTTCATTCATGGGAAGAGCGCTTATAAATTAAAAGTGATAATTAAGACTCATATATTTGTGAAAGGTTGTTGAAATGTTTTTTCCAGTTTAACAGTTTCCACTTACAAAAACATTTGGGGGTGATTGAAACGGAACAAGAGACACCTTGTACCGCTTCGTTCACAAATATATGAATAAATAAATAAATAAACATAAAATTAAATAACTACTGCAAAGTTCACAATGTATTAAATAAGCCTCTGCTGTTTACCATGTCTGGTCTCTATTATTCGGTTAATCGCTTAGTTATTTACCTAAATGATCACATTAAAAGAAAGGGTGACTATATTTAATCACAAGTGAATACATGGATTCAAATAAAATATAATATACTTGATGATAAAACAATAAAGCTCTTCGATTTTCACAGCCCATACATTATTCAAACTTAGAACTAACCTTCGCTTCCATTCATCTTACGGTGATAATATGACTATCTCATTACAACCTTTATGAACTTTATTTCCTTCGCGTTCTAACACTTTCATTAATAAAAATCGGTAGTTCTCCTAGTAGGCGCTGCCTCCCTAGTGATTCATATTGTAAAATTTACCTTAAATGCATGGGATTTGGCCATAATCACAAACAAATTAAAAGCGGATAGAGAAGAAGGTATCGTGCGTCTCATGGTCTAACTCTTTTACATATTGTTTAGAATCAACCCTTAGGTTAATTCTTCATTCATTATTCAGAGTCGTTCACCTGTCTCGCTCTTACTCTTACAAACTCTATTTCTTTCGCACTCTGGCGACTCCATTCAAGCTGCAATATTCTTCTTTTATCGTTCGGAACTGACAGCCATATGTCTGTCTCGTTCTGACCTTCGCAAACTCTATTACTATCACACTCGAATGACTTAGTAAAAACCGCGTAGTACTCCTGTTAGGTGATGCGTTCCTGGTGATTTATACTGTGAGAGATCCGGCTGGAAGCGCAAACATGGAGGCATATAGGGCCCGAGAAAGTTGTAGTTCAAGTACTTGTATACTCCTTATGACTCCTATTATCCTGGTAGTTAGTGAGGTAGGAAATGCAGCTAGGTGCTTAGCTCGAGGAGAGCGTTAAGCATAAGGAGATTGAGTTATATATGTGACGTCGTGAAATGTAGGAATATATGTAAACGCCGGGATCGCGAGAGAAACCGTTGACTTTGTAATAATCCTTGTGGCAGGGGGCGCCGCGGTCGCATAGTATTACGCTATAGTATAAAGACTAGCTGTATGAAGAAGTGTAGGAATTGCTTGTAACCCCTTAGACGCTTCTGTCTCCCTGGTAGTTGAAAGCGCGGTTGTAGGCGTAAGGGCGCGAAGTGTAGAAAACCCTCGGGTCGCTACTGTCCCAGTAATAGCTTGTATGATAGGAAACCCAGTTGCTCCAGTAAAAGCTCGGAGTTTACGAAGCGCATGAGACACCGTTGTCTTTGAAAGAATAGGAAGTGTAGCTATTGGTTAAGTAGCTCGAAACGCGATACTCTAAACGCCGCTGTCTCTGCAGTAGGACGAGCGCTAGGAAATGATGGAATTTACTTAAGCTCTCCGGACGCCGGAAACGCATAGCACGAAACACAGTTGACGCAGCAGTAGTATGTATAACAGGAAGTGTAGGTGTACGCGCGGGAGGCGCTGCCACACGGAATCGCGCTGTAGTAGGAGTCTTAGCTGTGTACGTAAACGCCGGTATTACATAAAACCTCTTAAGCGGCTCTGTCTCCTTAGTAGCCTAAAACACAGGTATAGGCGCTGCAGTATGGATTGTAGGAAAACCTTGAACAGCAGCTGTAGTTTTAAACGCTTGTATGATAGGAAATGCAGTTGTTCCAGTAAGAGCTCGAAGTTTACGAAACGCAAGAGACACCGTTGTCTTTGAAAGAATAGGAAGTGTAGCTATTGGTTAAGTAGCTCGAAACGCGATACTCTAAACGTCGCTGTCTCCGCAGTAGGACGAGCGCTAGGAAATGAAGGAATTTACTTAAGCTCTCCGGACGCCGGAAACGCATAGCACGAAACGCCGTTGGCGCTGCAGTAGTATGTGTAACAGGAAGTGTAGGTATACGCGCGGGAGGCGCTGCCGCACGGATCGCGCAATAGTAGGAGTCTTAGCTGTGTACGTAAACACCGGTATTACATAAAACCTCTTAAGCGGCTCTGTCTCCTTAGTAACCTAAAACACAGGTGTAGGCGCAGTCGTATGAATTGTAGAAAAACCTTGAATAGCTACTGTAGTTGTAGACGCTTGGATGTTAGGAAGCGCAGTTGTAACCGTAGGAGCATAAAGCGCGCGAGATGCGCGAGACTTAGCTGAAGCGATATGCGGAAGGGCCCGAAATGCACGGAAACGAGGGAACGCAGGCGGCCGGAGGCGCAGCAATATTAAGAAAACCTCTTAACGGCGCTGGCGCCTTAGTAGCTGGGGAAACAGGAAGTGCTTATAAAACAGGAAATGTAGGAGTGTTAGCAGTATTAGCAGGTGGGGTAGATGTAGTTATAGCAGGAATACACGCTGTCGCACAAAAAAAACTATAAAAAGGGCTGCGGCTCGTAGGAACGGATAGTCAACTTTGGGTTCTTTCAAGTGCAGGTCGTTACGCTGCTGGGTAATTGATCTACATAGTAACTACGCGATTTTATTTATATATAAGCTGGCGGGCTGGCAGTGTTAGGCCGATGTCGCTGGGGTTACCCACGCGTTTTGTTTCGGTCTTTTCGCTGTTAGTTCTCCAGGCTTCATTTTTGTGTTTGTGAATAGCTGGCGGGGTGGTAGCGGAGCCGATGTCGCTAGGGGAGTACCCATGCGTTTTGTTTCGGTTCCTTTGCTACTAGTCTTCCAGCTTAGTTCTTTATTCTGTGAGGTCTGATTTGAGCCTCGGGGTTGGATACCTTGCGGTGCTAACGAAAACCCCGCTAGAATCACCGCGGTCACCATTACCCAGGAACCAGGAACTGTGAGGTCAGATATGTATTTCTTTATCTTGTGCAACGAGTCATGTAAGTACGCCCTTGTTAACTTTACTCATTTACTGTTGTGTGCTATATATATATAATATATGTGTGCTTAGGGACTTAATAGAAAACATAAAAGAAAAAAAATAATCTAATATTAAAATTTCTATGTCTAAGGTTGACACAATTATGGGATACCTACTAATAATTCCATTCAAAGAAAATTCTCAACATTTATGTGTTATATTTGGTCAAAGCTAGGCATGTAGCAAAGTTCTATTCTTGACAGGGGAACGCTATTCATGTACTGAGAGCCAGACTGAATAAATCGTAAATGTATAAACTATCTGCTATCGACAGATTCTTACAAAACAATAATATGAATAATTGCAGTATTCTTAAAGTGGGTAACTTATATTGTGTTTGACTGTACAGACGGGGAGACCATTACCTCCATCCAATAGATATTAAGTTGGTTGGTATTCTATTTCTCTAAGATAATTCCATAGGTAGTGAATGAATACTACTTACCTGCATAGCAAATAATCTGCCTTTACTTGATAGGATAAGAATACCCAAATTGAAATCTATAACCCGGTCTATAAACAGGTGGGAGGTAATTAGGGGGGACAATAATTTATACATATAATATTATCAATTAAATAAACTATTTATAGCAAGAGTACTTTTGCCATACCATTATATTATAGGAAGGAAAACCCAAATGCTATTTCTAATTGACTTGTATACACCGACTTTATGAATTTTATCACCTGGTGGACACATAAGTATATTACCTATATACAACTTTATTATCCTGCATTTGAGCTCTAGAAGGCTCTTTATTTACTTAACTAATCCATTTAATTCTGTGTGCTTATTTCCAATTGCTGAAGTAAAATGGAAAACTTATAATACCATATTCCTGTTCTACCTATCGCTCACACAATATCCTTATAGTGTGGGTAGTATTCTGTATTTCCCCATTATACTATAGCAAAAGGAAACATTATTTTATTCTCATTTTGTTTGTGTTTTATTAAACTGTTTTCATTTGGCTTATTTTACTGTTTTTATTTTACACTGTGTTTTTACTAATCCTGTGTTCTTCCCTTCTTAGCATTTTAGAAATCTTGGTTTGTTATTATAGCTAAGTGTTTTAAAAGTCATGATTTTAATAAACTTCACAGACCTATATAATCACTAGGTTAATCTCCTTAAATCTTAGATATTTTACTATGTTCTACCATAAGCATTTATTAATGCGCTTTATTTCAGAATGTCATACCTTAGAGCTATACTTGTTCCTCTCAAGTAATCATGGATACAACTTGCCCCTGTTCCCTAACAGCATTCCATAACATACTACAGCATTCTATATTCCTAGTCAAATTAGTTATTTTCTAGTAATGTGTTCTTAGCTGCGTTATAGGTAGGTAGATAATTAGTTGTAGCTTAAATTCAGACCAACCAATCTTTACTTCTTCACTAAAAGTACCGTATGGGTTACCTAGGACGGACACAACAAAGGGTCAATCATTTTATTTAGGCACTAGACAACCACTAGACGATCACATGGCCAATTCACATCATCACGCTATCTTATAGTAGGTTTCAGACATCTCAGTAGGACTCATAAGCTCTAGTTATATAGGTAGGCTGCACATAGGTAGGTCATAACTTTAGCTTGAGCTTTTAGCTTTAGCTTTGAGCTGGTAGAGTTGCGTTAGATTGCTTCGGAGAGGGAAAAAGTTAATATTGGGGGGGGTTCGTTACAAACTCCAGAGAAATTCAGTTCGGGTTGGTCAGTCCGTACATATTGGTTTGGTATATGTGTTAATATACTTAGGTAGTAGATAAAAATTATGTGTCTATTGAGGCGTCATAGGATAATGTTAAACTTATATAGACCCGTAGGACTACGTTTTGAGGCTTCAAAAATATTAAAGTTGTTTCTTTTTCGCATATAGCTTCCGGAGCGTTTGCCCAACCTAATACAAAAAATTGTGTCATTTTGGGTGCCTGCATAAGTAGAAATTTAGGTATTAGTGTTTTCCATTAGTATTTGACGAAAAAAAAATTAAAGACGAAAATTTTACTTTCTTATTAATAGCTGAGCAGTAACTGATGTACCTAGGCATTTTGTGTCATATCCATCCACGGGAATCCTGATTTTTAACCAGTACCTAACATGTCGCCCAACTAACTCTAAAAGAATATTACAGTTTGTTAAAA
Source organism: Choristoneura fumiferana (assembly GCF_025370935.1). Lineage (NCBI taxonomy): Eukaryota > Metazoa > Arthropoda > Insecta > Lepidoptera > Tortricidae > Choristoneura > Choristoneura fumiferana. The sequence goes on along the minus strand of NC_133498.1, from coordinate 7,501,275 downwards.
AGATGTCAGACGTTTTAAAATACCGATATTTGTTATCCAAAATATTTTGTGTCAAATTCATCCACGATATTTATAGATATTATTTTGTTTTAATACAATACCCTGTAAAACCCACAAAAGAAAATTCAAGTTGTTAGAGTTTACGTGTTTTGATTATTAACGGTGTAAAAAAACACTATTCATAATTTGTGTCATTTTCATCCACGGATTCTCATTATTTGAAAAAAAACTACCACGAAACGTACTTCGCGCGAATGGCGAGCGCGGGGAAGAGTACATCGGGTGCTTGGGAGCCGGCTGGCAGCGTTCGTTTGTTTATATTACCCGCGGCTTCGCACGCGTAATCTGACAGTTTAATTGATTCCGAGATTGTACTGAATTCTCATGGGTAATCCCAAAAATTACATCATAGTTATCATTGACTTTGTATTAAAAACAGCTGTGCAAAATTTTATGAATTTAAGTCTAGCGCTTGTCATTTCGAGATTTTATGCCTATCCCATGGCAATTTTTTACGAGATACCTACCTAATAAGTTTTAGTTTTTTTTGCTGATTACTTTTGGTTGACTGTAATTTCATTGTTATCTAAGTTTAGATTGTTATCTAAGTGTTGTTTACAACACTTCCGCACCGAATTTCAAATCGATGTCATTAATCACTGAGGAGTTCCCTTCTGAGGAGACGCTCCTGGCTGCTTTACCAAGATGTTACTACCAGATACCGGTGTGAAGTAAGCGGCCAAAAGTTAGCGGCCGATTATAACCCAACCCAATTAAGAAGTTTTGAGTTATTATTTGCATTTGTGAGGTCATAAGACTGACAAAAACACACACACTAGTTGATATATGATACAAACTAGTTTATATTTAGTAGTTAGTATGACACAAACTAGTTTATATTTAGGGACAAGTATTCAACCTGAACGTCTGGTGAAGAAAGAGAATTATTGCCAGCTACACCAGATTAAAACAAGCAGCAAAAACTTCGAAACTAAAATGGAAAAAAAAACACCAACATGGAAATGCGAACCTCTTCAGGTCTTTCCATAAAATAACACTGGATACTAAATGCTTTCTACTAAAGCTGCAACTGCTAACTAACCTCAACTAGTCTAGGAGCCACGCCCGATTTAATGAAAGCGGTGTATTATTTTTTTTATAAAATGAGAAAAACGACATGTTGCAAATAGCAAATACGAACCTCTCCAGTATTTTGTGGCATGTTATTACGCACGTTGAGAGCTTTCGATCAACGCTTCAAGTGTCCAGTAACCTCATTTTAGTTTTGAAGAAAAGGTAGAATTAAAGTTAGCGGCCGAAAATAATCACAACAAAAATAAAAATAAACATTGATTAGATAACGTGTTCCTTCCAGATATTTTATTAATACGATTATGCATTTGAAAATATTTCCATCAAATCTGAAACTGCCCATAACCAAAGCCTAGTACGGGAGTTACGCCCGAATAAAAGTAGGCGGCCGAAAAATTTTGCAGTAATATGACAAAACGACTAACTTGGAAATGGGAACCTCTTTAAGTCTTTCCATATTATAATACGGGATACAAAGCTGCAAGAATTTACTAACCTCATCTAGTTTAGGAGCCACACCCGATTTAAAGAAACTGGCGTTTTTTTTTTTTGTAATAAAATGAGAATAACAACTTGTTAGAAATGCGAACCTCTTCAGTTTTTTCTGGCATATTATTACGCACTACGCCTACTTTTATTCGGTCGTAGTTCCCGTACTAGACGTTGGTTATAGGCAGTTTCGGATTTGATTGAAAGCTTTTTAAATGCATAATCATCTTATTAAAATTTCTGGATGAAACGCGTTTTCAAATTGTTTAGTTTTTTTTTCGGTCGCTAACTTTAATTCTACCTTTTCTTCAAAACAAAACGAGATTAGTGGACATTTGAAGCATTCATCGAAAGCTCTCAGCGTGCGTAATAATATGCCAGAAAAAACTGGAGAGGTTCGCATTTCCAACATATTGTTATTTACATTTTATTACAAAAAGAAATACGCCGCTTTTTTTCAAATCGGGTGTGGCTCCTAAACTAGATAAGGTTACTAAACTCTTGCAGCTTGTATCGAAAGCTTTTAGTATTCAGTATTATAATATGGAAAGATTTAAAGAAGTTCGCATTTCCAAGTTGGTCGTTTTTTCATATTACTGCATACATTTTCGGCCCCCTACTTTTATTCGGGCGTAGCTCCCGTACTAGATGTTGGTTATGGGTAGTTTCGCATTTGATCGAAGCTTTTGAAATGCATAATCATATTAATATATAATATCTTTCCAGATATTAATATAATATCTAGGAGGAAGGCGTTTTCCAATCAATGTTTATTTTTATTTTAGTTGTTTTTTTTTTCGGCCGCTAACTTTAATTCTACCTTTTCATCAAAACGAAACGAGGTTACTGGACATTTGAAGCGTTGATCGAAAGCTCTCAGCGTGCGTAATAATATGCCAGAAAAAACTGGAGAGGTTCGCATTTCCAACATATTGTTATTTACATTTTATTACAAAAAGAAATACGCCGCTTTTTTTCAAATCGGGTGTGGCTCCTAAACTAGATAAGGTTAGTTAACAGTTGCAGCTTTTATAGAAAGCTTTTAGTGTCCAGTGTTATTTTATGGAAAGATTTAAAGAGGTTCTCATTTCCATGTTGGTGTTTTTTTTTCATATGGTGTAGCTGGCAATAATTTTCTTGCTTCACCAGACGTTCAGGTTGAATACTTCTCCCTGAATATAAGCTAGTTATCGTGTTTTTGTCACTTTTATGAACACACAAATGCAAATAATAACAAACTTCTTAATTTGGTTGGGTTATAATCGGAAGCTAACTTTTGGCCGCTAACTTCACACCGGTAGGATTGTTGACGCTAAGCGCTGCTATTTTAGAGATATGCAGTGACGCGATAGCCAGGTTTTAGAGCTGGGCACACTCCTTGACCATACAAGATATCCATCTTCCTTTAAGTTCGAGTGAGAGAGAAGGAGCTTAGGAGCTAGATCACATCCTACTAATATTATATATGCGAAAGTTTGTATATCTTGATGTTTGTTACTCAATCATGCTTTAACGGCTGGGTAGCATTAGCTTAAATTTGGGATACTTATAGATATAGATATCGGTTTAAATTAACTACATATATGCGTCACGACACGACACGACAGATAAATACAAATCCGACTTTAGCGTCATAAGCAGGATCCACGTCAAATTTCGATCATTAGAATTTTCGAACTTAATGCCAATTAGTTAAAGTTGACATTAGTTTTGTCGAATGTCCTAAATTTAGGTGCTTTCTGCTGTTTGATACTATGAACATACCATTTCTAAATTTTTACATAAAATACAATACAATACAATGACTCTTTATTGTACACCAAAAATAGTAAGCGATACAGAACAGGTACACAGAAAGAAAATTACAAGGGTTAACAACAGGCGGCCTTATCGCTTAAGAGCGATCTCTTCCAGGCTTAGAGCAACGCGGGCTTCTTCGGAAGGGAGCAGCCTTAGCGGTAGATTACCTTTAAAATAGTTCTGGCGTTTGTTGCGGGGGAAATGTGCGTACAAGTGCAGTTCGGCTTACTTAGATGCAAAAACAAAACTGCCAACTGACTGTAATGACGACGTTAACACATAAATAATCCAACAATACACTAATAATTCGTTTACAGATGACTCCAAACTAACACATTGACAGTAACATCATTAAGTCATCGCTTTATCGCTTATGCGATTTATCGCTTGACTGATCCGAAATTTGTACCGCTAGGACTCGATGTTGGTAAACGAATCCGACAATAATGTACGTCTTTGTTGTTTAAATGTAATTAAATAGCAATAATACGATAACAATTTACTTCCATGTGAAATGTAACACCATAATTTTGCAAGCTTGATGTCCCAGATCTCTTTTTACAGCAGGAAACTGAACAATTCGTTATTTTTAGCACCGCCGCGTTCACTCGCGCTTCTCGATTCAGTCTAGTAGTTTGAAATCCGAGCGCGCCTTGTTTTATAAAATTCGTATGCCCAATTGGGCTTGTACTTTGACAGAGGGGAACGCGTCGAATGGCTACTCCCTTCCGCCCGGGTTGCTCTAAGCTTCCAGGCAACCTTTTATATATATAACTATCAGCCTTTTTGATTCTTAAATTAATGTACCTATTATTTACATACTTCATTATTTGAATAGGTACTACATTCAGAGTATGCAAAAAAAGAAAGTTATGCAATTTGTTCATTACGTAGCGGAGATAAAAGTCAGTCAATTCAATACTCATTAAGTTATATAATAGGCGAAGTGCATAGTTTAAGGCCAGCGAAAAAAATTAAAGAGTTAAAAACATTGCAGGATCGCTATACTCGACAACAATGTCGCATTTAAATTTTATTATTATCAAGTCTCAAACTTGGTCACGGTAATATCTAAGTTGGCACAAGTCAGGGCTATTACGAAACTCGAAACTTGAAGTTCGTGTCGTGCGGTCCCTCTGACACTTACAGTATTTAATACGAGAGCGAAAGGGACAGTACGATACGAACTTCGAGTTTCGAGTTTCAGTAGCCCTGCTGTACCTACAGCCAATTCAATCTGGTTCCAGAAAAAAAAAACAAAACATCTAGCAAATCAAAATACTTAACAAAACAACTGATACCTACCCATTAGGTATCAGTTATTTTGTTAGAACCTCGGACTTTTTTTAATGTGTGTAAAACAGCTCGTGGTATTTTCAGAGGAAAAATACACCTGCAGTTTTGATATAAAATTAAATATCGTAATACATTTTGAGAAAATGTTTATATTAGTCTCGGCTGGAATAGCAATTGCTGGCTTTGTATAGTTAAACGGACTCGCAAGTTCGTTCGTTTAATACTCATACTCAGCCAGCAATTGCCTACTTCCATGCGACGACAATACTTGTATTATCTAATATGAATGCTTCCCATAGATGAAATCGTACCGAACGAACGTGTTTGCGTGCTTATGCCCCCCGTCGCCCCCGCCGCTTGACCGCGCGGCCCGTTTTGACCGCAACCATTTGTGTTTATGTTTTATTATTTCAAATATCGTGGGCGAAAATGACACAAATTTACAATGTCGATTTATCATGCATTTATGATATAAAATATGTGAACTCTAATGACTATAATATTTTTTTGAAGCGTTTGTAGGTTAAGAAAACAAAATAATTTAAAATCTTAAAATATCGTGGTCTAATTTGGCACAACTTTTTTTATAGGCGTATGTAAGTAATCTGAAATAGGAAATAAATATTTCATAAACTGTAATTTTTTTTTCACACCATTTTTACATACTGTCCATATAACAGTTTGCACTGGACGAAAATGACACAAATTTGGTTTACATACTCCACAGGCTATCCTAGATATGATGCCATAATTATTTTAACTTTAAATTTATTTTGCGAGATTTATTCAAATAAAAAAATAACAACCACAAATCTTCAAATTGCTGAAAATGCAGGCAACAAAAATGACACAAAACGCTACAATAAGCTTCATAGGTACGACTGTACCCACAGGCAAAAAATAAGAAACTTTAGAATTCTTGAAACTTAATACCTCAAAATAACGTAGTCCTATCGGCCTATATAGACGAGTTTTCAAATGACATTTTTCATAAACATTTTTTTTTGTTATTCATCATCATCGATCATCATCACCACAATCACCATCATCATAATCAGCATCACTATCATCACCATCACCATCAATCAGCTCCACAGCCTTCGCTCCGCTAAGCAGCGTCCACTCCACTCCACTGCCTCCGCTCCGCTGCCTCCTCTCCACAGCCTCCGCTCCGCCAGCCTCCGCTCCGTCAGCCTCCGCTCCGCCAGCCTCCGCTCCGCCAGCCTCCGCTCCGCTAGCCTCAGCTCCGCCAACCTCCGATCCGCTCAGCAGCGTCAGCTCCGCTCCGCTGCCTCCGCTCTACTTGACTGGTTCCGCCGCAGCCTAGATTGTCTCTGCTCTATCCGTTGCCTCCCTGCCTACGCTCCGATGCCTCCGCTCCATTGTCTCCGCTCCGCTCCACTGCCTCCGCTCTGTTCCGCCAGCCTCCGCTCCGCTCAGCAGCGTCAGCTCCACTCCGCTGCCTCCGCTCTACTTCACTGCCTCCGCTGTAGCCTGCATTGTCTCCGCTCCATCCGTTGCCTGCACTCCACTCCGTTGCCGTCTCGATTTATCTTCGAAATGACTACCTTCCATATACACTTTCATCCCCTATTTCATCCCCTCATAGGTCGAGTTTTCAAAAAAGCTCAACCAAATATCGATTTATTTCTTATTAAGTGCCTAAATTCCAAGTTTCATGGTTTTATCATCAACAGCGACGAACTTCCACCATATAAACTTTCATCCCCTATTTCAACCCCTTAAAGCCTCTTTTTCGCGATAAAAGATAGCCTATGTTCTTTCCCAAGGTCTATTCTATCTCTGTACCAAATTTCATCAAAATCCGTTCAGCGGTTTAGGCGTGAAAGCGTAACAGACAGACAGACAGACAGACAGACAGACAGAGTTACTTTCGCATTTATAATATTAGTATGGATAGTATGGAAGTATGGATAGGGCCTTTCATAGTAGTTTAGACATCTCAAACCTTTCCACCTTAACGTTTTTATTGTAATTAATTAGTAGAGAATAAACTGGCGTTCATAAACGTAGTTCTTTAGTTTCGTAGCTCTGTCAGCTCTTTCTGTATTAAAGGTAAATAATCCTCTATTCTCTTTTATGCAGAACCCTAATAAAGGCTCTTATCATCATCATCATCATCCCAGCCTATATACGTCCCACTGCTGGGCACAGGCCTCCTCTCAGAACAAGCCCTCTTGTTCTGAGAAGGCTCTTATAAAACATTCAAAATACGAGGCGTCACGTGAAGAGAACATGTCTTGAACATGTCCTTAATAAAATCACTGACTCGGTGTGCATTCGTTGTTTAATTCAAAATTATGCACATGTAATGCATACTCACATCGAAGGACCTTGAAGACTTGTAGGAAGTGAGTGCTTTAGTTCTAGGTAGGTACTGTATATCTCAATGTCAATTGTGCCATCATGTCTCGTTTTCTTAAGCAAATAAAGAAATTAAGTCTTAAATAGCATATTTTATAACATTTGTTCTTCCTTTTGCCAGTCATATTTCTTGTCCCTGACCTATGGGACTATGTTAAAATGCACCCGGATCTGCATTAAATTTTACTTCATCACAGACAGCATACGGAGACATATCATTGTGACAAGCTTATTTAATACTTATTGGCGTGCGACGGGCCACACACAAAAACATTGTTTCAGGGTTTGACAGACGTGCTCCTGACGTGAGTGACTTCTAGGACACAGTGACAGCACCTAATGGTGTCCTCGATAAAACTTCCATATGGCATTATATATACTAACATTGCCCCGCGCCTGTCGTTAGCCAGGGCCTTGAACTTTGAGAGCTCGCCAGTAAACATGTTTGCGCACTGCGCACTCGTTATTACTATGTGACGTCTCGCGGTACTACACACCCTACGCTTCACATTTTGCCGGTTTTTTCCGCCATAGACCACCACGTGGCAGTAAACTCGTGCGCCGAGATCGATACGTCAGATCAATCGATTATGCTGCTATCGAGAAAACCGGTAACGGGAACTAGTGTGGTGATTTAATTAATATCTTTGAATTTACTTTTATTTTATTCAGTAAATAAGCTTTCGTTTTCTTGATTTCTTCGTCAACTCACTACGAAAACGATCGTATATCGGAATAATTTGTGATGATTTCGTTCCTATAGGAGGTACATCATTTTAGTTCAAACAGCGATAGTATCTCTTTAACTCTCTTTGCAGATCTTAATCAAGATTTCGCGTAATACTTACCACGCGGCCAATGTTTCCATATTAAAACGAATAAGGTTAAACGATTTCCAGTCATTATTATTAGCTTCCTGGTACAACTCGACAATAAAATTACGCACGTTCATAAATAGTAAAAACAATGATCAAGGAAACATTCCTGTTTACATACATATCGAATGGCCCTTTGTGACGTCGATATGGTGATGGTGACCGCTCGAGATAATGAGCCCGTCAAGGCCAACGCGTGCTAATTGCAATTACCGCGAGTGGACATTCTTTGTTCCAATAATGATTAATGCCGGTCGCGATTGCCGAGGATCGCAAATGAGATATCAGGAAGCCTCGGCCGCCAATGTCGGCGGACAAGGTCGCCGCGCCGCCGCCGCGCCACCGGACTACCGCCCGCCCCGGCGATGCTCGCCAAAATTGTGCCATTTACGTCAATAAATCTACAAAAATCTACATAAATACAATAACTGAACTTTTAAGAAAGACAACATTTTTATGGCTTGTTTAAATTATAAAAAACCATGATGAGACTTACCGTTTACCGCTTTTTCCATTATTTTTATGAATATCAATAATAGGTACTCCAAAAAAGAAAATAGAAAGCAGATGACGCACGAACTTACAATATTATTAAATTCTACTTATTTATGCGACAATCTAAAGCTGGACCACTCTTGTCTGAGTTTTCTCTAGTTTTCGCTCTTTTTAGATTATTATAGTAACCCTGTAAATATCGTTGGCCTTGATTCTCAGTGTTATAGACAATAAGACATCTATCTTGATATCGATAAAACCAAAATAATTGACACATTGACTAATAATAATAATAAAAAAATAACTTATCTTTAGACAAAGTTACCTACCGAGGCTACATTAGTAGAGATGTGACGCTACGAGCGACGTTATGTACAACCCGCGCAAACGAGGCCCAACCACTTGTGGCAAGCTTTTGGTGAATATGACATTCCGGTTTCCGAACAAAACTAATTTGTAGCGGAGCCGGAGTTGAAGGTCGCGCGCTTGAAATAGTGACCTAACATGGTACTGAAAGGCATATAAAAATAATTAATGTAATGTGAAAAGCGGCCATCAGTCGCTTTTGCTACGTAGATACCTAACTGGTCAATTAAATATAAACGCTACCCAGATATTTTGCATAAACTCAAATTTTAACCTCAAGATCCTTAATTTACATTGTTTTAACTTTTAACTACCATTGACAGTGCTCACGGAGACCGACCGTACCTACGAGTACGACACGATGCGGCGTCGTAACAAGTGCGTCGTAAATTAAAGAAGGCAAGGTAACCTAAACCTAACCTTATATACGGATATAAATATTTTATTACCTCACCGCACATACATGTGTACGCTTATTTATTTCGAGCAAATAAACTGTAACCTTGCAGGACTAACAAATCAGCAACGTTACAGTTATTGTTTTTTTATCAAAGCAAACGTGCGTAAAAGAAAATGGTTCTAGTTTCGAAGGCAAAGCTTCTAAATTAGATCGCTCGTTGCAGAGTCTTATCGTCATATTAGTAATCAGAAAAGCGGTAAGACCTTGAGCATGACCCTGGATATTTTCGTTCGAATATTTTGCGGAACGCTCTTGCGTTGATAGCAACGTGACGAGGACCTGCCAAACACATGCCTATAACAAAACTATACATATCAGCATCTGATAGCCGACCACTAATACGTAATATGTTTTATCAGTTTGAAGCAACAATATTATTCTAGTACAATGAAATTGATAACGTTTGCGCCAGGAAATGAAAAGGAATATTATGTGTGAGTCCGCACGATAGCTTTATGCTCTTGACACGTACGAAGCACGTACGTGACAATTTCATTGATAATACATTATAAGCGTACGCTGCTTAGCCTGACAAGTAAGGATGCCAAGTTATTTTAATTTCCATAATAATTCTTTAAACCTCATGCCCAAAACGAAGATGGATAACTCGCAAGGCATTTACTTCAGGATAGATAATTGAGGAATAACGCTTATGTAGAAAATAAAATTTAATCACTTATTAAAGCATAATCTTAGTAGAACGTGTCCTAATACAGTGGGATATTGCATATTGGTAACCCTACGTGTAGCGGTCGGCGGCACAAGGTCGCAAGCGATCTAGGAAGTCAAACGATTCGACCTCGACCTTGTATGTGCGAAAAAATTGACAACGACGCACGAAGCTCGCCTCCCCCCGTTCCCACCCGGGCCGGGTCTCCCTCTCCCCGAACACCCCACTTATCTACTTCCTAAAAATTTCCATGAACTTTAACCATCATAGCAGATGTAAAATGTAAAGGAAGTATGCGACGTAGAGACAGTCGCGCCAAACTAAGAAAAGCCACTATGGATCTTTTTCTCAATAAGTTAATTCGTTAACTTCAAAATACACCAAATTTTAGACCTTTGGAATTAATTATCGTTTAAATTTATGGTCTCTATTCATAGAAAAACTGAGATATTCCGGATAAAAGATTATTTTTGCACCAATTTGGTCCAGTTTGAAACCGTACCACACGGCCACCAGGCTTGCGACTTTAACACCTTGCCTGGTAAATAGAAAATGTGAAATAAATTAATACCTAGTAGCAGTAATTAGTAACTTAGTATGCGTGAACGTTTTTTTTTCCGATTATTTCTACTGCATTAGTAAAAAAACATCCAATGTGCAGGTTTCAAATAAAGCTAGTAAAAGTAAAGTCGTCAAACTGTTATTATATCTGCTCGTAAGAAGGTAAGTATATTAAATTTATCTACTGAAAAAAAATCCGATATGGTGACAACGAACAAAGCTCGGTCTGGTAGATGTTTTGCGTATTATCTAACGTTATGTCATGTCACCTCGAAACTTAGAATTTACGACACAATAAGATAATGGGCAATAAGTATTACACATAGAAAACATAACAGCCATCTTCAGCCGTGACGTTATATTGCGGAACACATTCGAAGGTCAATATTTGCGGAAAATAACAAGATTTTTCAAGTTATTGTAGAACAAATATAATAGGTATTTCTATGTCAGAAAAACAAGGTCCCTGCTACGAAAACTACAGACATTTGACAACTTCTAGTTTAAGGCGGTTACTGGGCTAGTCTTTAAAGATTTGACTCGTAATCAGCCTCACTTACCTATACCACTTTATTTCTATTAGCCGCGCAATATTTGACGGAAGAGCCACTCGAAACTTTAATACTAAGAATCATCATTCGCTACTTTGTAATGTGAAATGGATACAAAGAATGTCTAGTATACTGACACTACCTCTACGGTTTTGCCCCATACCAGCTTCTGCTTCTACTAACTAAAACCTAGCGAATTTCGGGACCGATTAATACACTGAAAAATCCCTATAAAAAATCTTTTCTTTCCTGTAATGGGTCTTCGTTACTGGAGATCTACCGTCAGTTCTGCGAACTGTTTCCGGTCTCTAGCTTAGCGAAATAGATCTTCAATACGGTTATAAAAAAATTAAGCCAAAAAATGTTTTTTCTGCATCATAGTAATTATGTGGAAAACAATGAATTGCTTTACGGTTCAGTGATTTAATGTCATTTTTTTTATTTGTGCTGTGAAGCTTTTCTTCATTTCATATTTCTATTCTCAGCGAGAAGGTACCCTATAGTTTTTGGTTTTTATCGTTCTTGTGTCCCTCATTTTTCTCACAGCTCCCAAGCATCGGAAACCTGAGTGATTGATGTTAATTATAAACTTAATATATTCATTGCTTGCGTTCTTGAGAAAAAAGGGTATTTTAACTTCTATTCATTGTTTTTAACAGACAGACGGAAAACGAAGTATTCGTGTAAGAATTCCGTTTAATTTAGCAACATTGTTATCTGCATTAAAGTAGTGTTAATCTGCAGCACCAGACATTATTCATGGCCAAGAATGATTAATAATGACTGGTTACAACATATGTTAGTACTAACGAGACTAGTTCATTAAGTGGTTACTCATCAGAAACGAAAACAAGCATGTGATCCAGGGCGCGAGGCTAAGCCTTAGCATGATTCTGTTCAGCAGCTTGAAGATCAATTGTCCCATTCATACAACCACCAATGTTGGAAAAGGATAGACGATTCATGCCTTTTTTACATGATTGTATGCTAGAACCCCAGGCTGGTCTCAGGCGGATGTTTTGGCAACATTCCTTCGTCAGCGTCATTGTTCGCTCCGTTGCGCAAGCCTGTTTGACAAACATTGTCGATTGTGACTGTTGCTTACACCCTGCGCAAATGCCTGTAGCAATTACTAATATGATAAGTGATGTATTATGATTGACAGGTTGGTAGCTACTTAGCATGCCAGAGGACGTGTATTCGAGCCAGCTCGTTGTTTGTCTTGATAGTCCCTCAGAATTAGGTACCCATTTTCGCCAGTAAAAAAGAACTCGAAGAGATCTATCCGGTTTCTGATGACATCACTTCACGTGGCGTATTTGCTGAAATATTTGGACGAGCAAACGAGATAGTACTTACTATATCCTTTTTAGCGTTAGCAATGGAGATGGAAATAGCGTAACCCGAATACGCAAGCTTTACAAATTGAACAGTTTTGACGTAAAAGATATCGAGAACCACACATTCTGATAATCGACACAATGTAGCAAACTTTTGTGAACCAGAGATTTAATCTTTGTTATGAACCACGTATTTGACAAGTACCTGACGTATGTATAAATACTTAAAATTTGAATTTGTGTATTAATCTGGAATATTTCAGCAGATGGTTTGATTACTTTGACTGAACATTTCTGTAAATGTTTTCAGGATTTTGAATCGCCATTGACAAATGTTTCCATATACGTACCTATTAGTCAGTGTTCAAAATGTACCGAACCCATACCTTATATAAACTGTGAACCAAATCTTGAATCAAACATTTCGATGAAAAATCTTTACATGAGTATTCAGTCTGCTGCTGAAATATACCGTATTAATTTGAAAATGTATAAACATGATCATGAAAAATATTAGTATTATTATATTGCCTTATTTAAAATCGTTACACTTAAAGATAGGCAACACGATAAGTAAGTAAATATATTTCAAGTTTTATACAAATAATGAAAACTAAGATGGCGAAGGCAGCTAGGTAGGGTTGGTTAAGGCAGGTACGAATCAGTTCAGTACTTTGATGTATCTTAATAAACACCAGAAAAATGTTGAAAATGTACGAGTAAGCTTGGTGTTATTTAGAAATTTAAGTTAATGCAAGCCTATAGTCAAAATTCCAGCCATTAAATTGCTCTATACGGAAACTAATATGACATTTCCTGTATGTATATTTGAATACGGAAGGATGGTCAGTTATTTAAAATAACTTATTTCGGAATAAATCACAAACTTGAATAAACAAATAAGTAAACGTAGAAGATCGTCATGTCGTCTCGGCTTAACCGATCTTTTCTTTTTAATACAGACAGACTTACTGATGGGCTTAGCAGGCGATATCAACTCTAGGTAGATAATTCTGCATCTAAACAAGTAGTTTTGCGTGCGACTTCGTCCGCACAATAATTCAATTTTGTGATAAAAAATCCTTTAATTTCTCTTTCATCGAATAAAGGTTTTGCTGCAATTGGCAATACTTATGAGTTTTTAAGTGCCATAATCATATAAAATAATTCTTAGAGATAATATCAATGTTTTGTATTTATGAAGGCACTTTCGATACAGTCAATAACATTGATTGCACAAAATTTCCCTATTAAAAATTACACCTAAAGCACATACCATTGAGTGCAAACTCGTAGAACTGGTGAAGTTATCGTTTTAAAGAATCTGTCGCTTTTTTATGCCTATCAAGATACAATACACGCATCTTGATGTGAACTAAGGCTAAATAAAAGTATACATATGAATGTTTGTCACACATCTACTGCGTGAGCTACGTGATTAAATCTTCATAAAAAAGGCAAAGATAAAATTCTACTAACATGCAGGTAGCTTTTTACAACTGAGTTTTTGAAATAGGTTTTTATGAAACTTGATTATAATATTTCGTTGTTACATTGGTATTTAACCGACATCCATTCATATCTATCCTTCCTAATATTATACTATAAATCCCAAAGTAACTCTATCTATCTGTTAACTCTTCACGCTTAAACCGGAGAACCGGAAATAGTTAGAGACCCGAATAATTTAAGACATTGAATAGTTTTTATTTTTGCATAGTTCCCGCGGGATAACGATAAACAAATTCTTCTAAGATGAAGTCGCGATTATAATGTAAATCGCACTTCTAATACAAAAATTACATATCTTCATTTTTTTTTTCAAACATTACTTAATGATAGAGATCGGTCAAAAGTCGATCAAAAGAGAAATTCTTCACATTTATCGAAAACGTGAAAATTTGCATTCACGTCAGTGTTGTATCAGAAGTGCGAAATTTGTATGATTGTTGTCATACTTCGATCCTAAATACCTACACTAAGTACTGGGCATGTAAGGAATGTCCAAGGGTCACGGCCACATTGCTTTCGAGGAATCAATATGTGCGCATACAGTACAGTACACGCGCATAGAATAGAACATCACGAGTTATATGATAGCATGTTGGATCGAGTGACCTTAATCTTGAACGATAGCTGTCGGCGCAGCGCCCTGCCTTATCAGACACTTGTTGCTCTCAACTTGTTTACCGATGGCGGCGGTATTGCTAACCGATCATGTGTGTTTGTTGTGTTGGGTGTATCAGTCGCAAAAGTGTACATGGGGTGGATTTTGCGTTTCACGTTGATAAATGGCATTGGCATAATGCCAACGAATGAACAACAGCTTTGAGAAAATAAATTAAGTGATATACGTAGCAATCTTAAGTCAACTGTTTCATCAATTCAGAACAGTTTTGAACGCCGATATACTTTTATAGTTTATTACAATTAATATACTCAAAAAGCCATAATACTATTAATTATGCATATCCATCAATTTCTGCACTCGTATTAAAATATTGTTACAACCAAAACCATAAAACACTAAGGTAACGTAACATTTAACGATTATTCATGTAGTTTCTCAGAAATCATTATTGTCATATAAGTAAATTACGTAAATTATTATCTCATAATCATGATGATGATAATTCAAGTTCACCATGCAGTAACTTTGGTTAACTAAATAAATAATTAAAAAAATTACAGCCTAAGGAGATGGATGTATTAGTTGATTCCAATTTCAAAGTCAATTGGTCACAATGTTCTTGACATTTGCTATGAGGCCCCTAACTAATTTAATGAACCTTCGCTGCGGTAGATATAGGGTTGCCAGATGGCCGGGATATCCGGGATTATCCCGAAATTACGTGTCTTGTCCCGTGTCCAGGAATTACACTTTAAGGTTCCGGATTTCGACTACGAGAGCAGTATTGCCTTCCATATTAAAAATTGAAGCTGCGTATAACATTGCCGGCCTGTATTCAGAATGCACATGCCTGAGAACTGTTTTTGAGGTCCTTCCAAAAGACTTGCCAAATGACAAAATCCGGGCTCACTTTTTTAAAACGACCAATTGTTACGATTTTGATAATTTGAAGAAAATAATTGGTTTGTGCTTGTATTGATATTTAACTACCGACCGACCCAATTTGTAACCCTCGAATTGTCCCGGAACGGAAATGAAATGCATGTATCTGGCAACCCTAGGTAGAACGTAAGTAACGTAAGGGACGTAAGTGGAACTAACCCTTGAACTAAGTATCAAAATAATTGATCTCAGTTATACTAATATGACTTATAAACTTTGGATTAACAAAAAAAATATCTAAAATAGATCAGATACCTAATGGCGATGATTTTTGAGATTAAAAATCTGTCTTTGATTTAACCCAAAATTAAGCAATAAATATTTAAATAGTTATTTATACTATTCAATAATAATAGATAACTTGCGTCTTATCGGTAAATTGATCTTCACGTATCTCAGCTAACTATATATTTTTATAATTTATAACAAAAAATTGAGCCGAGTACCTAAAAAAAATAATGGAAATATTTTTCTACCAGTTTGAAGTCAGTGCCTGAGCACGAGCCAGTCCTATAGTCGCGTAGTCGTCTACTTGACTTCATCATCATGTCAGCCGAAAGACGTCCACTGCTGGACATAGGCCTCCCCCAAGGCTCTCCACTCAGACCGGTCTTGTGCTTTCCGCATCCACCGCGATCCCGCGATCTTAACCAAGTCGTCGCTCCATCTTGTTGGAGGCCTACCGACAGCTCGTCTCCCGGTCCGCGGACGCCATTCGAGAACCTTCTGACCCCATCGGCCATCAGTCCTGCGAGCAATGTGCCCCGCCCACTGCCACTTTAGTTTCGCAATTCTTCGGGCTATGTCGGTAACCTTAGTTGTACCTACTGCGGATATCATCATTTCTAATTCTATCCCGCAGAGAAACCCCGAGCATAGCCCTCTCCATAGCCCTCTGAGTGACTTTCTCATGAGGCCATCGTTAGCGCCCACGTCTCACGTACTTGACTTACTTAATATATATACGAGTATTGGGCTTCTATCACTCCTCCTGGCTCGTGCTGAAGTCATCCATCCAAGTCACCATAGGTGTCCCTACAATATTTGAAGAGATCCTCGATATTCTTAAGATTCAATCATCAGATCCTCATCATCCAGCCTATATACGTCCCACTGCTGGGCACAGGCCTCCTCTCAGAACAAGAGGGCTTGGGCCATAGTTCCCACGCGGGCCCAGTGCGGATTGGGAACTTCACACGCACCATTGAATTTCTTCGCAGGTTTGTGCAGGTTTCCTCACGATGTTTTCCTTCACCGCAAAGCTCGTGGTAAATTTCAAATGTAATTCGCAGATCCTGATTGGTGATAATGCGACCTAATTGGAGGTATTCCCATACCAACGAAAAAAAAAATTTCAAATCGGTTCATAAATGACGAAGTTCTGAGGTAACAAACAAAAAAATACGACCTAATTGATTTGATAACTCCTCTTTTTTTGAAGTCCGTTGAAAAACAATTGTCGTTGAAAGTTTGGAAAGAAAAAAAACCGTTAATGTGAGGCTAAGAAATACGTAGTCTCATTTTTTTAAAGAATTATAGATACATATGTATATGTATATCTACCAATAAATCGGTATCATGCGAGTACGTTGAGTAGGCACACCAACTTATAGCACCTAAGAACCACACAGAAAATATACATATTTTTCACCTCGTCCTCAAGTGTACAAAATTAAGTGCTTATTTTTTTGTCGTGTAAATAAAAAACATGTGGGTCTAAAAATACACCTTTAAACCACAACGAATTCCTATAAATGTTATACAACCTATGTCGCTCATATACTCGTAGAATTAACGATATCTGTATGTTTACTGTGCCTGACAAAGACTGTTCTGTTCCATTATTCGAAAGGGAAGATAGGTATACCAGGAAACAGTTCTTTGAATTCCTTGTTACGCGTTAGCAAATATGTATAAGCAAAGGTTTTCTATCGGCTGATAGAACTCGTTTTGTAAATGCTAGTCTAATACAAATATCATATTGTGCAATAATATTGACACAATTTTGGGGATTTTATCATCATGAAGTGTCGAGCAAATATTGCGCGCCCAATTTTGTTCTGTGAATTTTGACTGGCGCCTACATTTTAATGCACCTTTTTAGATATCAACAAAATTATATGTAGGTCAACAAGGAAGGGTTTTTTTTACCAAAGAAGATATAGAGTGCAATCACGTGTGAGATGTGTGTAACCTAAATTTTAATGACGCTTTTTGTGTGCTATTCAAAACGGACCAAATCGTTATATAGGTATCAACAATTCAACAAACTAATAAAAAATCACCCAAAAATTAACTAGTGCTTAGGTCACCAATTAATAAAAATAACCTATCTAGTATTTAAGTATGTTTATCAGTTGCCTAGTACCCATATAAGCCAATAACACAAGCTTTGCTTACTTTGGCACTTAGAGCAATTGATATAGTGTCCCGTGATATTTGTTTATTATTTATTGGTCCGCTACGGTGAGTCAGTCATATCATAATCCGTCTTAAACCTATACTTATTAAGAACTAGCTTTTACTCGCGCGTTTGCTCCGAATCGCAGTCTACTGTAACCTAACTAAGTATTTCCTAAAAAAAAAGGTTTGTTTCTTGCATTGTTGTACAGATTCTAAATACATATACTACTTAGGTAGTTAGCTATTTTTCATCCCTCTAAATAAATATAAAGCCGCGGCTAGACGGCCAGACATGGCGAAACTATTAATACGGTATTGACAACTCCGGATTTTGCCATATCTTAATATTATTATGAAAATATAGATATACAGATAGCGTTTAGCGAAGAGAAAATTTAAATCGGTTGAAAATTGGATTTCTAGTGTTTTTTTGAAAAATCTATATACCTGTCTCTTCTCAAACGCTTTTCTCTATGCAGCAAGTATGGCGGTACTGGCGTGTGACGTCACATGCCAGTATGTCTTTCTCTGTCTAATCTTGAATTTCAAACTTTTATAACTTTGTTATTTGTAAAGTTAGCTTAAAAATTGATCTTCTATTCGATAATATGCATTGTGTAGTTTTAATTTATAAAGCATGTACAAAATATAACGTTTAAACTTTCGTGATTCTCACTCATAGTCATAATACCATCAAATAAATTACAACACACACTTAAATATTACTCGTGTAAAAATAGCGTGATAAGTCCCGTTTACGGTATTTTGAATATGTACAAAATAGTCAAATAACGTTTTGTGTGTCTCGTTTTATACTCTAATTATTCTTTATTTTAGAACTACCTCTTGATCTGATTTCTTAATTGGCAAATTGGCCGTAATCGTC
>NC_133498.1:7122747-7179952 GCF_025370935.1 Choristoneura fumiferana | reverse complement strand
AATTAATATAGATTCATATTCGATACCTGAGCCCTAAGCTTATTCTCTTCCTGCTGCTTCACCATTTGGGGGTCAGGAGGCTTGATGGACTTGACATTGGTGATGCGGATGCCGCCGGCGGCGCGGCCCCGCAGCATCCTGACCTTCGGCAGGTGGATCACCTTGCTAGGAGGCTGCGACATCGCTGGTGGTTCAACTGGGGACAGTATTAGGGGGGATTTATTATTATTAATTAGGGGGGAATTCTCAATAGAACCCTCTCATTCTCAGAGGAGGCCTGTGCTCTGCAGTGGGGTGGGATGTAATAGTCCGAAATGATGATGATGAGTATTTGCTCACAAGATGGCGCTAGGAGTCGTTACAAGGGTTTACAGTGACTACATGGTAAAAACTGAACCTTCTTTGTGGTGACGCTGACAACTTCTTTTAAAGTTATTTTTTTAACCTAGTTCCTTTCAATCTCCTAGAGAGGCATTAAGTTGTTTGATGGGGGCACTTCATTATATAAGTTACTGCAGTCGTGTACCTAGTACCTTTACATAAAACAACCTCCCGTTAACTTAATTAGTTTCACATAATTACGCAACGCTATCATCGTTATTGACAAGAGATCAAGTAATATGACTTACTTAATAAAACAAAATGCCAATTAAAATATTTAATGGAAATGTTACCTATTTTAATATGAATCAAATAAATTACTTACATTCCTTAATAAAAACATTATGCGCAAATAAAAATTGCATATTTTCATTCTTTATCGGAAACATATTGAAAGTTTTAAACTCTTATCAAACAATTTAAAAAACAATGTCTGTCACGCTTCCTACGTTACTATCGCGCAAAATTATCCGCAACTATCCACAACTTCTAAATATACCAAATTGCGCAATAATGTAATAAATGTCTAAATGAGTTAGTTTTAATTATTATTTTTATTTTCTAGAATCGGAAAACCACGTAAGTAGACCGCGAAATTTCGCCTTCAACATTGTTGTCAAGTCTTGCTCTCATTAATTCTTAATTATATCGAAGAAATATTTTCAAGTTATTTATTACACCACAAACTATTAAAAATTAATAAATAAATTATTATTTTGTTAATAACCATTTAAGTGATAAATTATCGACATTGCACATAACAAATGATGAAGTGTATTGTAAACAGTGGTGGGTCGGCCATATTCACGGTGTGACAGAGAACGTAGGTCTGTAATTTTAAAGTTGTCTAATTTCCTTTCAAAGTGAATGAATCACTACTAAAATATGCGCAAATGAATAGGATTAGGCTAAACTACAATATGAAACATAGTGTTAAAGTGCAACATACCTGTGCTTGTTGCAGGTCATCATTCTGTCTCCGGAGTCCTCACTGCGTTAACAAGCAAGTTTTGCAATGGCGTCGGTCTGAAAATTTTAAGTTGTGACGAAATATTTTTTTCATGTACTTTCTTCAAGTGCACATTTTAAAAATAGTTATAATATTTTAGTTTTCATACATTTATATCATTCACGTCATTGTGAGTCGAAATGCTTAAAAATACTGTTTAAGTTACTCAAATGTTAACGTGGTCCGTATCCGGTCGCCGCTGTCATAGCGCTGTCCCTTTCCCACTCACCCATTTAGACGGCGAGCAACTTTCCGTCGTGCTTCCTCGCGGGCAGTCATTGGAATATCCGTTCAATGGCTGGTGGACAAGAAAAATGGTATTTTTTGAAAGAACAACTACAGAATTCAGCCAGCAGAAAATGCGGTTTAGATGCAGATAAGGAACTCGCATACAGGCAGCAAGCCGCCAATCTAATCCAGGATATGGGCCAGAGGCTTCAAGTGTATCCTTTTTCAACGAGTGGTGATTTTTGTGTTGTTTTGTCGAGTCATGTGTTCAAAATGCGTATTACACGCTTCCAAACAGTGTTTTCATTAATGAAATCTCTATTAAAACACGTTACATTAGTCCGAAACAGTGATAAAAGTGTACAGTGATGGTGTATGAAAGTTAAAAGTATGACGAAATTTGCTTTCTTGAACGGCGTCACTCGAGTACTTTCCCTTCTCACGATGGGAATTCCCACTGCTCGCGTTTTGTGGCTAGCGGAGAACATGAGGTAAGAGAGAATTTCGTATCATTTGAGGCTGGGGGCGTCTCGTGGAATAATTTGCGATTGTTTTAGGTTAGGGTCACGCGTGATAGCGTGTTCAATTTGTGGGTCACTGATCTTCACAGCTGTCTGGAAAACGGTGACGTTACGTGGTGATCGACCCTGCGCCTAAAATTACATTCAACTCATTCTTGAAAGAATTCGCGCTTTACGTTCGTCACGTTTCGCTCGTGACTATACGCCTCCATGCTATCTCAGCGCTCCTAGTACTCACGTAATATACTTTATCTAATTACCCAACAAATTCATTACAAAACTACGATAATACGCGTCTCCTCAGCATTATTAAGTCTCTAAAACCATAGTTTCATTCATACATCGCAATATTTATGTATGTTTGGCTATGTCGCACGATTTACCCTCGCATTATAACTGTAATCAACTGGTAAGATATGACTCACGCTTTCCGAGAACCAATTCGATATAAACAACTGAAGACAGGAAAACAAGTCTGCAAAATGCTTGTGATAATTTTATGCACAAATGCAAGTCACTGTATTGACTTAATGTTTTAATAGCAACATTGTTGTCTATAAAACACCTCGGACCACCTCAGAATGCTAAATATTTGTACCTATAAAAGATGGTTAACAAGTGTAAATATATTCAAGGAAAATACCCAGTCTTCAATAGTTGTCATTTGATTTAAACTCGAATACACTTCAGGGGAAAACCCGCAGTGTTATTGAACTGATAGTGTAACAACTCAATGTTACAATTTATATTTTCAATGTAGTTTAACTATAAAAATAGCTGCCTGTCTCATTTTTGCATGGATATACATTATAATATGGTCACTAGCGCCAATATCTGACACAAAGCATGCATAAATATCTGACAGGACTTGGGCGCTGGATGGGTCAGATATACAGCAAACGACTTTACTAATGACAACAATCAGGCTAAATCTAGCATCTTGTCTCATTCACACTCTTTCATAATAAACCTGAAAATTACGAAGAAAAAGAAAGGAATTAACCAAATAGATGCCATTAAGAACTGATGGGCAAAGACACATTTCTTTAATTCATTTTTGCCTAGGTAGGTATTTTGTTGTAGAACAACATTTTGCTCCCGCAAACTATTTGTAAGAATTTAGTTTGATTGAAATCTTTTGGCGATGTTCCATATCCCACAGACTTTCCTAGTAGTCATTGACATTGAGATTGTTTTAAACGGGTAAAAACAGACTTCAGGAAACTACCATACATATTACAAAATGGATGCTGATACCAATTCCATATTTAAAACAAGGGTTTTGGTGTAACAAAATGTTTTATCTGATAATTTTTCATCTTATTTTGTTTTGCCATTATCCATTTGTAAGCAAAGTTTACCAAGCAAGCAACGATGGAAGTGTTAGTGGGTAGATATGGTATAAATTATGACAATTTAGGGTTTTAATGATCTGGTTATTATTTTAAAAGCCTTGTATTTAATTAGATTAAGTAATCTTTGCAGGCTAGGATATGGATTGAAGCAACATTATACCTACTTACCTACATATTTTTACATTTTACTTTGTTTTCCAAAACAACTGTTTATGAGACAAACAAGTATAAAGTATAGAACATATTATAGTACACTTATTTGCACTTTTAAATTTGTTTTTTGCACCTTCTAAATACTAACATACATCAACAATCTAATCAGTTGTTTTTGTTATTGTTTTTTTCTCAGTCAATAAATTTTATAGAAAAACAAGTGTATATCATGCTTATTAATTGTTACATTATGCTGTTATGTAACTTGAGCTACAATCACTGACAATTTATTGAATCAATATGACATACCTAATAATTATTGAGGTTTTGACCACATAGCAGTGGCTGTAGTTATGAGTCAACTATCATATATATCTCTTGTAGGTATATTGTTGCGATTAAGCCCCAATCATGGTCATAAAAATTACAAATGAAAATCCTGAAAGATTTATATTTCAAAATTACAAGTGTCGGAATGATAATTTTCTTGAAGAATTTGCTTTAGTAATCTATTTTTAGATATTACAGTATTCATTACCATAAGTTATATTAATGAATATGACACAATGTATAGATATACTAACAAATAATACCAGATATAATGATAAGAGATACTAATCTATATTTTCATACACATACTGTGCATAGTTTCATGTTAAATTAAATATTTTAGGTACAGATTTTTGTAAGATTTTAATCTTTTTTTTCAATCTAATTTGTAATGATTTCATTGATTTTTTAATCAAATTCGTAATATTTTTCATTGTTTTAAGTTCTTTCTACCAAAACCAAAACTGATGCCGCTTCATAAAAAACTTATTTTAAATTTTTATTTCCAAATAATTTTCGAAATTCAATTCGCAACAGTCAATTTAAAGTCCACCCAGTAAGATGCTCTTGCCCACACCTGTTTAAGTGTAAAGTTAACCATTGTTACCAAGCAGGCTAGCAAAAAAACCAACAAGGCCATACAAAATGGCCCATTCAAAAGCTGCAATTCTTTCCTGAATTGCAGGTAAAATCCTTTTGTGATTGATTTCTTTAGAATTAGATCTGCCTGATGAAAAGCAGGTTTTGTTAGTTTTATCAGTTTTTGGCAGGGTAGTTTTTAATCTCGCGATTTGGTTTCAGTTATATTGTTTACAAAAATTATAAGAGTGAATGTTTTGGAATTATAATTTAGCATGCTTTTTCAACATCTGTAGAAGAATATTATTTGTACATCTAAGATCATCATAATTTTACTATGATCAGGTCAACTAAAAATGATGCATCATTTTAATTTAGACATTCCAGAAGTCAAGTCTAAATTAATATGATATAGGTATATTTTGATGCACTGGATTTGGGAGTGCAAATAATGTCAAGTGGTTATTGGTTTTAATTTAACAATATCATCACTAATTGTAATGTAATAATTACACAAGGAGGTTATTGCGTGAGCTCTATTGAATCTATTTTGGCAGGTTATTAATATTTTTTGACTCCTGATTACCAATTTAAAATCATCTTGCAAGTGGTATAGGACCTTGTGCAAGGTCCGCCCGGCTTGCTACCACCATCTTGCTCGCTAATCCTGCAGTGAAGCAGCAGTGCTTGCACTGTTGTGTTTCGGCGTGGAGAGTAAGACAGCTGGTGAAATTACTGGCACTTGAGGTATCCCATCTCAGACCTCTAGGTTGGCAACGCATCTGCAATACCCCTGGTGTTGCAGATGTTTATGGGCGGTGGTGATCAATTACCATCAGGAGACCCACTTGCTCATTTGCCATCCAGTTGAATAAAAAAAAAACATCACATTATCTATACAATAGAAGTCTGTCTGATTTCACACAATTAATTTAATTAAATATACCTTACAGACATCCCTGACCCTGACTAAGGCCATTACTAGAGCTATAGAAGGTCGATAGTTACTAGCGTTTCCTTTCTACTGTAATCAATGACGTTTGGCGTGCGGGGTGCCGTTAAGGGCAACACACACAGAGAGCGGGCGCGGGTCGTGGCCCGTCGTCACAAACAGCGCGCGGGCCGAGCGCAGAGTTACCAACTCTCAAAAATATTTATCCTTAAAGCTTAAGTTAAAAACCCCTAAAACTCGTTTTTAATGAAAATGTTTACTTTAAA
Source organism: Choristoneura fumiferana (assembly GCF_025370935.1). Classification (NCBI taxonomy): domain Eukaryota; kingdom Metazoa; phylum Arthropoda; class Insecta; order Lepidoptera; family Tortricidae; genus Choristoneura; species Choristoneura fumiferana. Next base: position 7,174,178 of record NC_133498.1, on the reverse strand, counting down.
TTTGAATATTTCGCAAAAAAATGACTGAATCGAAAAATCGTCTTTTAACCCCCTAATGCTTTTAATTTAAAAGACCCTACACTATAGGGTTGGATGAGAAAAAAAAACCCCTACTTTACTTCTATGGAGGTACCAAAAAAAATTTTTTTTTAATTTTTCATTAACCATTTTTGTCGGGATAGTTTTCATAATAAGTATATCCGTGTAAAATTACAGCTTTGAAGCATTGATAGTCCCTGAGCAAAGCCGCGGACGGACAGACAGACAGACATGGCGAAACTATAAGGGTTCCGTTTTTGCCATTTTGGCTACGGAACCCTAAAAACCGTATTCATGCGCAGTAGCTAGTTCATTTTGGCGAGAATAAAAATTATTTATTTTATTTTCTTAATTAATTGGTACTACAGAAAAATCTGTTATTTTTTTCCATTGACTAGTATAAGCTTATTCCTGTCTATAAAAAAAAATCAGCCACTTTTAAAAATTTCATCCATCGCCCATCATTACATAAATTGGATTTAATTAAGTAAGTAAATAAAGTTTGACCTTGGTGCGCAAGCGCGTTTGTCGTTTTCCACATATATCTCGCGTCATTGTATAATTCTGTGTCGAGTTGACAAAAATGTCCTATCTATTATTGGTTCTAGAACTGTTTTAATTTGTACTCCAAAAGTCGCCAGATACTTAAACCATTTCTGTCGTCAAAACTTTTTTGTCGTCAAAGCAAAAGTCGTCACTTCTAGGGACTAACCCTCTTATTCATAAAACTTAACAAGCCTATGTTAACTAACAAATGCTTTGTCCCTTTCTAACAAATACAAATGTCGAAGTGGCAGATAAGACAAACGAATTTTAGCGGCATTTTAACTAAAATAGGTTTGATTGCCGTTTATGAATAAGGGGGTAAGTCACTAAACTGGCAACATTGATAGCCGCCGCGGGCCCGTCGCGGGTCCGACCCGCTCTCTGTGTGAATAAACAACGAACCGCGCGCTCACGCGGCGGACACGACCCGACCCGCGCACGCTTTCTGTGTGTGTTGCCCTTTAATGTACGTCTCAGCGTGGACGACCTAATAAGTGTTTTGTTTCATATTTTTCATTAAATTTATGAGATAAAACACTAATATTATTAGACTTGTAAGCTTTGAGAAACAGGGTCCTGATCATTAATTATTAACAGGGCCCGGAATTTTGGGTGTGGCTATTGACAGATTGTAGGGAGAGAGCACCGCTTTTTATCGATTTTATTGATACTGAAATATACAATACAAATTCCGGGCCCTAATTATTATTATTATTCAAATAATACACTAGCTGCTCTGGAGCTGATGCATGTAGGTATATCAGTGCATACTGCACTTCGTTTTTATTTCTAACGGTCTATTGCTGTTAGCCTCAAATGGCTTTTACAGCTTACCGGAGACCGAGGGCCGCTCAGCAAGGTCCTTCAGGCGTTTTCAACCTTTTAGTTTTAACGGCACACTTCGTTCACCAAAGTTTCAAGGCACACCAGTAAAAAATAGCTCATTGCGAGTCGGACTGCCGCGTACCGTACCTTTCAAGGTTTCCATAGAGTATACCCATATAGGTATAGGTATTAGCGGGCTGTTTTCCGCAACTCGACGTCTAAGTGCGCCTATTTTGCGTGATTAGGCTGTAGGCACTATTCATTCCAGCCTAGCTCCTGGAGGAAGCTAGCAGACCCTTCACGTTGCCGGCGACTTCCTGCAGTGACCCCGTGATCCGAGGTGTAGTGCCCTGTAGTTCGCCACACCAGAGCATTCCAGTAGGATGTGAGTGGCTGTCTCTTCTGCCTCCATGCATGCTCTGCACAGGGGGCTGTCTGTAACACCTAGATATGTAAGCTGTTTAGTTAAAGCATGACCAGTAAGAGCACCGACCAGCAGTCGGAGTTGATCCCTCCTAAGTCCGCGAAGCTTGCGGGACAATCCGGGGTTGATCGTCGGGAGGGCTTCTCTGGTTTGCCTGCATGTATCTAGAGTATACCCATAATATGTATAAGATAACGGACAGCGGAGGCTTTTGGGTCTCGTTGACACCTTTTGTACGAGTCGCATACACTTCGCGGCGATCGCGGCACACCTGAAAATATACGTGGCACTACGGTTGAAAACCTCTGGACTAGGACATACATTACCCATACCAGTTTGAAGCTTCTTAACCTACTGACCTAACCTAACCTAACTCAAGAAATAACTGTACCATATGACATGGTTATTTGGCGATTTGACGTCGTTAACAATGAGTCATGCAATGCATGGCGGCATGGCGCCTTCAATCACTATTATACACATAAAATGAACCACAGTATAAATCCAGTAAGCAATCTAGATACAAATAATGCGGCTGAAATTCGTGAAATAATTATTAAATTTGAAAATAAATATTTCACTACTTTTAAGGTCAATTCTACTGTAGAATTTCTACAATAATAAAAAACCGGCCAAGAGCATGTTGGACCATGCTCAGTGTAGGGTTCCGTAGCCATTACTATAAAGAAATGCACCACATTTATGAAAAAATACACTTACTACAGTCTTAAAATATATAACCAGAAAAGAGCGTATCTTCACGGCACTTACGTCCTTTTGTTGAGAAGCGCAATTTTTCGGCAATAACTCAAAAGCGGTATATCCGATCATGTTGAAACCAATTTTTGCTACTTTGGGAGCAATAATCATTTCCGGAAATCTTCACTTAATCAAAAAAGTTTTTGAGAAACCTTAATATCTTTTCAAAAGAGCTGTCGAACTATGTTGATGTCGAGTTAAAAAAATAGTTTTTTTAATTTCTGTTACGTGTATGGAGTGCCCCCCCTATAAATATTTATTTTTGTAATTTAACTACAAAACTAAATAGCGGCTTTTACAAGACATCTGTACTCCAAATTTCATTGATATACATCTTGTAGTGTAGTTTTCGAGTAAAATGCCTGTGACATACGGATGGACAGACAGACAGACGGACTTGACGAAACTATAAGGGTTCCGTTTTTGCCATATTGGCTCCGGAACCCTAAAAATACAGTCAGTTAAATACATTTTTTTTTAATAAAAGGTCAGTCAACCTTTAATAAATTTGTACACTACAGTGAGCTGCAAAATCAGATGAAAGATCATTGCTTCAAGATAACGGCTAAATTTTGGAAAACAATCGAAACATTTTTTTTTAAATATTGATTGAGTAATTAAAAAAAATATATATATGTATTGCAGGGGACTGTGCGAAATTAACGGCACGTTAGGGTGTATAAAAGCGAAAAAGACGTATTTCCGTCGGTGACATCGTTTCCCGTCGGCCGACTCGATCGATGTCTTGGTCTCTTCTTGCGTGGACTTTAGCGGGGTTTTAATCGGCTAAAACCGATTCCGCGGCGATAGGTATGAGGATACTCACGTGCCGGGGGTTGTAGAGAGAGACGTAAATGCCACGTATTCTTCGTGGGCTGGTTACTGATTTAATACTGTGACTGACTACAAAGTAATACAGTTAACCTCACCGAGACTTATTCAAAGCCGTACATGAGTCACGCGTTCTCGTCTGGGGCGAAGTTAAATTTAGTTGGGTTTTGCCGGTTTCCTGTCTTTTAACTTTTGTTTTAATTGTGCACTTGTTTTTTTTACTGTCTGGAAGTTTATTGTTGTACAAAGGCTACTACGAAATTCGAATTTAGCACCTCGTAGTATGGCCAGGGCCGGCCTTAGCCATCTAGGCTGCTGCTGAACCCTTCATGCGCGAGTCGCTCGCACTCGCACTTGACCGATTTTTTATTACTCCAGCTAGATCATATATTATATATTGTATTCCGATCCAATTTATGACAAGCGTGAACAAAGACGCCATTAACCCGACCATAGACATTAAGTGATGTGAAAACCTAGAACCTATTGCAAAATAATCTGTTCAGTAAATGAATTATTTTATTAATTTAATAGATCAACGTATTTTTGTCTATTTTATTATTTACAATACTTGGTTTAATTCCAAAGACTGTTTATTCAATTATAAAAGCAGTAACTATTTTTTAATTATAAGGAAAGTAAATCAAAATCGCTTCATCCGCGCATTAATCGTTTTTAAAATGTCAAATTTTCCGCCATCTCTACGCTAGTCTATGTTACTACAGATTATACACATGTTTCAATCAAAAAATAACGTCAGGTTTTGATGAAGAATTTTGCAAATGAAAAATAAATATTGAAATAAAGTGAATTTTCGTGTGTTGTGTCTCAATTTAAACTCCGAATTAATTAATCTGGTTTTATTTACGAAAGACACAATTACAACGCTTTTACTAGGCTGACGCCATATTGTAAGAGAGCGAGACAAAACATCTCTAGAGCAGCAGAGCATTATAATAAGGGCTAGTGTACAAACACTACACTCTCCACCGGCTGAAGATAAGCAGCCCCTTTTGAAGATGTATTGTCTTTCTCAAAATTGAACATGCAAATTGGTAATTCTAAGAATTACACCTAAAATTAAAAGTAACTAAAGTTCAAACTCTTGGCATCATATTTACAAGAATATAAATCCTAGAGATGGCCTACAAGCTATTTTGAAATGTATTCTTATTCTAATAAACAATCACTACAAGACATCATTTGGTTAACATGTCGTTTCCACTTACTGCCCTCAACATCTATTATGTATGTTGTATCAGGAATTGATTCCTCGATAATTGTTCCGAGAATCCAGGGTTTATGATCTTTCCTATAGTCTCTCAACATCACTTTCTCTCCCACTCTGAAATTGACTAGTCTTATACCCGAAGACGCTCTGGCCTGTTTTTCCAAAATTTCCATAGACTTTTCAGGAATTGGTTGTGGTCTCAAGAGAGAAAACCTAGACCTAAGTTCTCTTTGATACATAAGTTTGGCTGGAGAGACGCCCGTGGTACTATGAGGCATAGTACGATAGTCAAACAAAAACAAGTTAATGGCGGATGTTATTTTATGGCCACTTTCTTTAATTTTTGTGACATGTGTTTTAAATATTTCTACAAAGCGTTCTGCCGCCCCATTTGTAGCTGGGTGATAAGGTGGAGAGAATGTGTGTTTTATTTGTTTTGAGTTACAATAATTGTTAAATTCCTGAGATGTGAATGAGGGGCCGTTGTCAGTGACTAAATGTACAGGATAGCCATGTCTAGAAAACAGTGTATCTAACACTTCAATTGTCCGGCTAGCAGTAATTGTATTCATTTCTATGATCTCCGGCCATTTCGAGTAACTGTCAACGACTATAAAATACATTTTATTATAGAATGGCCCACAGTAATCAGCATGTAGGCGATGCCAAACTGTTGGGGCCACTGGCCAGGATTTTTGAATGCCTTTTGTGGGATTATTGCGTATTGTTAAGCATGTAAAGCAGTTATTAGTTATATTTTCTATTTCAGTATCTATGCCCGGCCACCACACAAACGAACGTGCCACTTGTTTCATTCGTACCGTACCAAAATGGCTTTTATGCAGTTCAGTCAAAACTGATGTTCGTAAAGTTGTGGGCACTATTATTCTATAACCCCAGAAAAGGCAATCTCGATCACAACTAATCTCATGTTTTTTATTAAAATATGGTAACAAATCTTTATCAACATTTTTCTTGTCAGGCCAGCCATCAGAGCTGTATCTAATAACCTGTGTTAAAGTCAAATCTTTTTTTGTATTAGTTTGAATAGATTTCCAATTTAATGTCTCAAGATTAGAGTGTTCAATGTTATAGATACTACTCTGCTCGGCTTCCTGACAAATTGGGTGGATGTCTAAATTAGTATCACAAACATTTATAGGTGTTCTTGACAAGAAATCTGCCGGATTTTTGTTTGATGTTATGTGCTTAATTTTGTAATTAAATGCTGATAGAAATATAGCGTAATGCTGTAGCCTTTTTGCTGCCATTTTCGGAATGCCCTTATTGGGACCAAAGATTCTAACTAAAGCCGCGTTGTCTGTCTCTAATTCAAACGGCCTACCATATGTGTAGTTATAAAACTTCGTTATTCCGAAAATTATCGACATCGCTTCTTTGTCAATAGCCGAGTATTTTTGTTCAGTGGAGTTTAATTTTTTACTAGCATATGCTATTGGTTTTATTGTACCATCATAATCTCTATTAGACAAAACGCAAGCAAGGCCAATGTCAGATGCATCACATGACAAAATTAATGGTAAGTTTGGGTTATAATGTTTTAAATTATTTGCTGACGCCAATCTTTCTTTGATTGATGTAAATGCCTTTTCACAAATACTGGACCATACAAATTTATTTTTTTGTAAGCATTCATACAGAGGGGCTAGAATACCCGCCATATCTTTTAAGAATCTGGCATAGTAGTTAACTTTCCCTAAAAATGACCTCAGCATGGTGATGTTTGTTGGAGCCTTTGCATGTAATAAGGGTTCAATGTTTGATTTTATGATACTAATGTCATTTTTAGTGATTTTAAAACCAAAAACATCAATGTGTTTTTGAAAAAGTTTACATTTCTCAATTTTTAATTTAAATTGGCTTTCTTTTAATTTATCTAACACTTTACATAATGTGTTCATCATGTCTGAAACATCTTTTCCAACCATGTAGATATTATCTATGAATACTATTGTATTGGGAATAGTGGCCAATTTATTATGCATAATTCGCTGGAAAGACCCTGGTCCAGTGCTAACACCGTAGGGTAGATATTTATATTTATAAGTACCTATTTCAGTAACAATAGTAGTCATATCCTGTGATGTTTCATCCAAGGGTGCCTGTAAGTATGCTTCCTTCATATCAAGTTCGCAGAAATATTCGCCTTCTTTTAAAGTATCCAAAATATCTTCGATGTGAGGCAATGGGAAATGATCTATCTCCAAATGTGGATTTAATGTGACCTTGTAATCGCCACACAACCTGACTGAACCATCTGATTTAATTACTGGGACCACTGGTGTTCCCCACTGGCTGTGTGTCACTGGTTCAATTCTTTTATTTTCTAATAATCTATTTATTTCTAATTTTACCTTGTCTTTGAGCGCGAAAGGTACTCGTCTGGCAGGCAGGCACCTGGGTACAGCCCCTTCTTTAAGCTTTAAGGTAATTGACTCACACTTGCCATTGCCCCAATCTTGTGCGAATACTTCTGCATACTTCTTTTTTACAAAACATTCTGCCTCTGAAACAGTATTACAATTATAATTAATATTTAATTCATTCCTTTCCAATTTAGGTGGCCATAGACCAAGGTTATATAACCAGTCACGGCCAATTATTCTAGGTACATCATCATTTGCCACAAAAATGTCTAGTTGTGCTTTTTTCCCTTCGTATTGTACATTTAATTTTTCCAAAATACCTACTGGTTTTGATATGGATTGATCAAAGTTTTTGAATTGTACTTTAGATGTGGTAATTGATTTTGATGGAAACCACTTATTTTTGTCCTGTATAGATAGAACTGTTACATCGGATCCTGTATCCAGCTGGAAATTAAGACTTATTCCTTCCACTGTCAATTGGATGAAATAAGGAGGTATTTTACTTACATTTACAGTAAAAACGTTTCCTTCTTTAATTTGCTCCTCCTCCCCATTGGACTCTGGTGAATTTTTGAAATTTTCCGAGTCTTCCTGGTCTATTACGTAAGTTCGACTATACCTTTGGTTTTGAGAGCACATTTTAAAAATATGTCCTTGTTTTCCACATTCAGAGCAGAACTTTTTTGATAGTCGGCATTCAGCTTTAATATGGTTGTTATTTCCACAGCAGTAACATTTCACTTTAGTAGGTTCTTTTTTAATAGTCTTCCTTTCTTCCCTTTTTAGGTTTCTGTTCACCTGTCCATAGTAGAATAATGATGTTGTTGAATCGCTTTCTTTGGAACCTCCTAAGCTTTGATGCCAGGCCATTTCCACCGACCTCGCTAATTTAACAATATCTTCAAGTTTTTTAGAGTCATTTTTTAGAAGTTCAAATTTAATTAGTCGTGATGACACTCCATCGATAAGCTTCTCCTTAATTTGGTCATCAGAGTCTGCAAATTTACATCTGCTTGCTAGTTTTTTTAATTCCAGTACATATTCTTCTATGTTTTCATTGGGCAGTTGATTTCGACTACGAAATGCGGCCCGTTCCAATGAAATAGATTGCTCAGCCACATATTTATTTTTCAGTACCGCCAATAACTCGCCATATTTTAAATCGATTGGTTTTGTTGGGGCACATAAACATGATACTGTCTCGAATACCTCAGTTGTTAATTTCGTGAGTAATAACAAAGTCTTTTTATCTTCCGCAACGTCATTAAGCTTAATATAACACTCTAATTGTTGAATGAAGCACTCGTACTTTCGCCCGTCAAATTGCGGTATATTTATATTTGCCATGGCCGATGATAGCGAAATCCCTTTTTGTGTAGTTGTTTGCTTGTTGTGCCCTGCAATAAGCAACCAGCAATTTTCGCAACTCGTCTACTGTCAGGTTATCATTAAAATCTACCTTAAACCGAGTTAGATTATCCTGTAACTCTGTTTTCGACAATCTGTATATCCAGGACGTTTTTCCACATGTTAAGTCGACGGCGTTTCTAATGCTATCCGTATCACTATTATTCTCGGAGCCACTGTAATATTTTTCGACATCTGACATCACATTGGATATATTTAGGTTATAATAATTGTCATGAAGAATTTTATTTAATTGTCAATCATCACGACATAACTTCACATCACACTTCACGTAGTACAAGCCTGATGTAAGCGACGCTAACTTCAAGTTGATGTCGCTGCGCCGGCTGTATCCAGAAGAATAATCCAACAAATTGAGATTATTTTCCCGTGTTTTCCAATATATTTTGCACTCCAGGTTCACAGTTTCTCGTCGCCAATTGTTGTATCTCAATTTAAACTCCGAATTAATTAATCTGGTTTTATTTACGAAAGACACAATTACAACGCTTTTACTAGGCTGACGCCATATTGTAAGAGAGCGAGACAAAACATCTCTAGAGCAGCAGAGCATTATAATAAGGGCTAGTGTACAGACACTACATCGTGAAAAAAGTGTTTAGACATCTAGTTAAAAGACACGAATTATAGATAAATGTGTTATTGATTCGATCCAGTGGGTGTTTATACAAGAATTTTGATGAAATCTGTTTGTTTACACTTTTAATAAATTGGATAGGCATAACGTATACCTACCTATTATTATGGTATATATCAATTAGTGTCTGGTCTGAGCATTAAGGAAACTAGCTTTTTATGCCTCCATATAATATATAATTTACAACAAATTATGTCTAATAATTACCTATTTTATTTCTTGTAATTTTTACTTGATCATCTAGTTTAATTGGTTTTATTACTTAGTTTCGTAATTAGTATATTATTTTCTCTCTAATTACTTCTAGAAGCCCGAAGTTTCATTTCGCTAAGTCAATTGAAATATTAGTTACAATGTTTACTCAATTGTTCATACTTTTAATTTCTTTGGCGCCATCAATGTGCTATATTCAAAAACTAAAGATGATTCATATGAATGTCATATATTACGCAGATATAATTTAAAATATGCTGACATATTTTGACGTAGCTTACGTAAATTAATTAATTACAGCGTAATTGCTGCATCCGTATTTTTTTGTTAGTTGAGTCTGCATTTGGTAAGTATTTGAATGACGTATAAGGCTGCCAGTACAATTTTTTAAACTATTCAGCAACTCAATACGGAATTGATTTTTCATCTCTCCTGTTCGGAAAGTTTAATTTTCATGGGTAGATAGCCGGGTGGAAAATTGCGTTTTCATCTCTAGGGTGGAAAGTATTTTTTTTTTTAATTTCTCGATTAGCCACGGAGTCGAAGATAATTGAGTTACGTCAATGACTCTTTTTTTCACGTTTTGGCAAGGCCATCTAGATGCACGTCGTGACCAAGGAGCTTATATACAACACTAGAGGTTGAACGCTGAGCATCCGTTTAAAACAATAAGAAATTTGATCTTTATTACGTCACGAAAATATTCCATCTCTTAGTTAGGTTAAGTTAGAGATGGAAGTCATTCGTGAAATGTGAAAGAAAGAGATGGAATATATAAATAAGTAATAAAGGTCAAACTTCTTCGTTCGGCGTTCAACCTCCAGCCAACTCGTTTTTTTTTATAGTCGGCCGTCGCAAGTGGCCAAATCGTAAAGGTACCGTTGGAGGTTGGGTATAAGTAAATTCAATTTACTGAACACTGAAATTCAATTTAATATTATTCTCAGTTTTTTGTAGTATTTTACTTTCCTCACAGTCGAAATGAAAAGTAGTGTCTAACTCGGGTGAAATTACCCATTTCCCCTCGAAAAATATCTCAGGTGAAATGGGTCACTTTCCATTCCACCCTTGGTTATCAATCTACTATTCAGGATACAAGGTACAAACTATGATTTAAAAAGCTAAAGCAAATGTATTTGTGTCAGAGTTCTGATGCTGTCTGTGTTTTTATGTCAAAAATATGTTTTTTTATCAAATCATACATGGCTCCCCGGGATATAAAGATTGCCGCTCAATTATTAAGTTTTTGTAACCTATATCCTATCCTACATTATCTGGCAGCCTTAAGCCGAGTTTAGACTTGGAAGTAAAATCGTGCAAGTTGCATTACATTGCGCCGCTCGAGTGACCACTACAAACTCGTTGGCTTTACGGCCTTGCAATGTAATGCAACTTGCACGATATTTCTTGCAAGTCTAAACTCGGCTTTAGGGACAATAAACTAGTGTAATAGTAAAAAAAAGTCTATTTAGTCCTTTAGTTAGATATAGTTATACAGCCAGTTAAAGGACTGCGTGACGTGACGCCGTGCTAAAATGGCGCACGAGAAATAAAAAATACGATAAGACTCCAAAAACCAATCTCAATTTGATTGCTTAATAGCGACATCTCTTGTCCGGGTGAGCGGTTAGTTCCGATGGAGTGTTGAAAGTTTCTCGATGAGGGCTAAAAACATAGATGTCGCTAGTGTCGCTGCTTAAGTGACTAAATAAGAAACAAACAAGCTGAGATATGTGGTGCATAGGAGAAATTTGTGTCTGTACTCCTGTCCAGTGGTAGTGGAGGGGTATAGCACGCAGCATTGGTTGCTGAGGACCTGGGTTCGATTCCCAGCGCTGGTCTCTTTTTCTGGTTTGTCTGCTGTATTTGCGATATGATTGACAAAAAAAAATGAAATTGTTTATTAAAAAAAATGTTTGATTAATAGATTAACGAAGTTAATAAGCGCTGAAATTACGTCTAGGTTTTAGTAAACAATAAACCGATATACTACACTATTGACTCGATATAATACAAATGTGTAGATCTAACTAGAACACTTGAGTACCTTTCTAAACATAATACAATATCATGCTAATTCATAAATAACTTAAATGCCTAAACTAGGATACTAAAATTGTGGGCTTAAAACATAACATAAATGATAGTAACAATTTATTTCATCGTGTTTCGCAAATATACAAGTAAAAAAAAAAAAGAAAAGAATACGTTTCCAATATATTCCTATCATCTTATTGACGCACTAAATAGAATAATATTTTAATTACCCATTCAATTTACACCATATTTGAATATGAATAATATGTTATGCTACAATATTCCCTTGACTCCCAGCTCACAGATCGCAACTATGTATCAACACGGCTATAGTGTACATGCACAGATTCTACGCGTTCCACTCGTTCACCCAGTTCCATCGGAATGCTATTGCGGCGGCTGCACTGTTCCTCGCCGCGAAGGTATGTCCTGGTGAAGCTTTTACCACTCTAATAGATCTACTGTATGGTAATGTACGGCAACACCTATTAATGAACGCATTTGACTAAGGGCCTACGTCAGCTGGCGCGGTTTGCACGGAGCGGGTGGACTCTTATTGAACAATAGTGTCCATCCATCTCAGCCTATATACGTCCCACTGCTTGGACACAGGCCTCCTCTCAGAACGAGAGGGCTTGGGCCATAGTTCCCACGCGGGCCCAGTGCGGATTGGGAACTTCACACGCACCATTGAATTGCTTCGCAGGTTTGTGCAGGTTTCCTCACGATGTTTTCCTTCACCGCAAAGCTCGTGGTAAATTTCAAATCTAATTCCGCACATGAATTTCGAAAAACTCAGAGGTGCGAGCCGGGGTTTGAACCCACGACCCTCTGCTTGAGAGGCGATAGGTCAAACCACTAGGCCACCACGGCTTTTTTACTAGGCCACCACGGCTTAACAGTGGCGCAGCAGGGCTACTACGAAACTCGAAACTCGAAGTTCTTGTCGTGCGGTCCCTCTGACACTCATACTATTTAGTACGAGAACGAGAGGGACGGTACGATACGAACTTCGAGTTTCGAGTTTCGTAGTAGCCTTGCTGAGGGACCGCACGACACGAACTTCGAGTTTTGTAGTAGCCCTGCAGGTTTGAAGCAGCGTTTCCACCATTAATATGCGTGGATGTGTTTTTCATTAACTAATAGTAACGCTTCATTTACACATCCTCGCACGTTTCTATTGGTCAATGAAAAACATATTCCTCGCAACACATCCTCGCACATCTCTGGTGGAAACGCTGCTTTATACAACTCGATTCCCACCGGGTTACCTATTATTAAACGCGTTTATTAATAAAACGCTTAGTAAGAAGTTTAGTTATACTCACATTACACGTTACAACATTAACGGGCTGTTTCACCATCCTTTGATTAGAGTTAACTGGCGGTTAGGTGTGATGCCGTCTCCGTCTATTCGAACAAAACAAATAGGGACGGCATCACACCTAACCGCCAGTTAACACTAATCAATGGATGGTGAAACAGCTCCTAAATTTAAAAGTAATAGTCATGGGATTTGTTTAATATTAATTGTGTTCTGTTCTGTTTATAGGTAGAGGAACAGCCTCGAAAACTAGAATACGTGATAAAAGTAGCCCACGTGTGCTTGCACCGAGGTGAGGGTGTCAATGCGCTTTCCTCGGAACAGTACCAAGAACAGGTGAGTGCCGATCACTGTTAAATCATCATCACTTACCCAGCCTGTACGTCCCATGCTGGGTACAGGCTTCTTAAAATGAGAGGGCTAAGCCGGGGTTAAAGCTAGAAACCCAATGACATATTCCACTGTCATTGGGTTTCTAGCTTTACTACTGGAATGCGACAAGCGTCTGAGGGCCTACTCCGAAATTCGGAAATCGAAGTTTGTATCGTACCGTCTCTCTCACTCTCGTATTAAATAGTATAAGTGTCAGAGGGACGGAACGACACGAACTTCGAATTTGGTTGTAGCCCCGCTGGTCGTAGTGTCGTTTGTGCGACATGCGATTACGCGATGCACGATTGAGCGACGTGCCATTTGTCCTAACCATTCTTTGTGCGAAGCATGATCAAGTAAATATCATGCACGGCTGTGCGACATGTCATTATTGTCCATGGCATTGTACGTGCGATGGGAAGTATGATCAGATCAAGCGTTGCAAGATTTTGCGACAGCGGGAATCTCAGTTACAACTTAACCCATTTTTTCTTGTAGTAGTTCCCTGTGCGCACAAGTTAACTTCGCAAATAGAACTGTCGTACATTTGTATTGTCGAACAGTAATACATCGCACACTATCGCTTCGCAGAATAATGCACTGTCGTTCAATAGAAATGTCGCGCAAACGTACATCGCACACTTGGGGTCGCATTCGTGTGATAATCCCCTTGGCCGTTCTACGCGAGCCCAGTGCGGATTGGCTACCCTCACTGCACGCCACTGCATTTATATTTTAAATGTTTCAGCTAAATCTCTCCTATCAAGTGTATTTCCATTTCAGGCCCAAGACCTGGTTTTCAACGAGAACGTATTGCTTCAGACGTTAGGTTTTGACGTGGCTATCGACCACCCTCACACGCACGTCGTGCGAGCGTGTCACCTTGTCAAAGGTGAGGCTAGCCGGAAAGAAGAAGGCCTAGCGCGGCGGTCGGTTCGGTGCGGGGGCTGAAACAAAGTGGTTGGGCTGCGTCGAACTCTGAAACGTTTAGAAAAAAAAGTTTGTGACGTGTAGGTCACCTGCATTATCTGCCACAGCTGGTGACTGTACAGTTAGGTTAGGTGGGGTTAGGGTGGTTTAGATTTTAGGTGGGTTATTGTAGCATTGATGTAATACAAAATATTGAATCAAACCTTGAGAGGGCCGCAAAAGTATTAAAAATCTTTGCATAAAAAGACTGATAATACTTGATCATCGGTGTGTAGCTTAGGACATTTTGCATCAGATGGTATAAGTAATTCTTAAGTGTTTTCTTGAGCTAGCGCCTTTTGCTTTATTATGGCACTATTTATGTACCAAATTCCAATTCAATCTGGCTACTGGAAGTGGATAAAAAGTCACTTGCAAGGTATGGTGCAAAAATACCTTAAAGTGTCTTAGTGTCTTTTGTTTTTAGTTTACCAGTATTCATGGAAACTAAACTACACAATTTATATTATAAGGATATTTAGGACGAAATGAGTGAAGAATTGTGTTAGTTAAGAATAGTCTATTTCAGTACAGAGCAACACAAACGGCTGGCTGCAGTAAATAAATTAGTCTAAGTCCGTTATGAATTTAAATTTAACTTAAGTTGTTGAGTATTTTCTTTATCAAGGTATATTTTAAAGTAAATAAAGCATTATTATCTAAAATAAATACTGATAATTACATCAAAAACTACCACAAAGCTGAAAACAAATAGCGTATCGTAGACAAAGCTACCACCACTTCTGTACCGCACTGAACTGAGCCAGAACTGCCCTTAAAAAAAGAATGGCCACCGAACAGGCAATGTATTGCACCATTTTTGCGAAAAAGATATATAGGTATGTAAAAAAAAACTTAATTTGTGTGCCGTCATCCCCCCCACAATCATTTTATCGCGCCATTGTTTTTTTTTTCTGTAGAGATTTTGCGTTGTTTTGTTTTAAAATGAGACTTAATTTGCTTTGCCACTTTTTGTTAAAAATACTTCGCATTACATATACCAAAATTCAAGTTGATGCAGCCAAGAGTTAGTGAAAAACAATTTAAATTTATATAAATAGTTAGAATACACAAATAAATATAGTATTTAAGTATTGGAACCAAAATTCAAGTCAATACGGCCACGAAGAAATCGTGAAAAACCTCTTGCAAAGTTGGAGCAAATAATACAGGCATATTAACTCGTTCCATGTTATTATAGAGATCCATATCCTTCACTTAATCCCTTATTGTTGTTAATCTGCTATCAGTCCGTCCGACTGTCACGGGACTGTATCTTTTGAACTGTTTGTCGGTCTGTCCGTTTGTCAGTCTGTTTGTCCGTCCGTCTGTCTGTACATTCGTCTGTTCGTCCGTTCCTTCTGTCTGTTCGTCCGTTCGTCTGTCTGTTCGTCCGTCTGTGTGTCCGTTCGTACGGGACTGTATCTGTTGAGCCTTATAAGGTCCAACCTTAACTAACCAAACTAGTATTTGACGACCAAATGGGTTAGCTGTTATTTATCCTACTGGGATGAAGCTGGGAAGGTCTAGGTTCGAATCCTGTTAACTGACACTAATGACGAATACGAATTTTCAAGTTCTATAAGTATAGGTAGTGCCACGAGAGTTGAAATGAATGATTACACACACAGCTGCAAGATGTCGTGTAATTACAGCATGATTTTGACATTTACTTATTTATTTAAAGAAATCCCGAAATGTGTGTATAATAAATAAATAGCACATTCTAAAAAAAAAAAACATTCCGTTCCATAAAGGTCCCAAGTTCTAATGTGCCCCCCCCCCCCATGGCCTTAAGAAAGCCCTGCAAGCTCTACCACATTTTTTACTCTTAGAAACTTGATCATTTAGTGTAAATTGTCGTGTCTTCTCCAGCCCCGAAAGACCTGGCTCAGACATCCTACTTCATGGCTTCGAACAGTCTCCACCTGACGACAATGTGCCTGCAGTACCGGCCGACGGTTGTCGCCTGCTTCTGTATACATCTCGCGTCCAAGTGGAGCAATTGGGCGGTGAGTGTTAGTTATGCCTTTTTTTTATGTTTCTGCATGTGTTTTGCATATATGTAACACACACAAGGTGTCAATTAACTATCTGAAAGCCGGGAGGTATTAAATTGTGTGTCTCACGGTATTTTCGTGTTCAAACCTGAAAGTACTTCAGAATCACGAGAAGAATCGATTACAGTGTAATTTAATTACACTACACCATGCTTTGAAGTAGGTTGTGTTTTTGTTAATTTTTTTTCATTGCGCCCAAGCCGGTTTAATGTTTTAGCGAGGTTTTTTGTCGGTTTTATTTTCTTCTAAAAACAGCGAACCGTAACTAACAATTGACAAAGTACGTGTGTAGTATATGAAAATGAAGTAGAATTAATGACTTAACAAAGTATGCGAATATTTTTTGAAATAGATATAGTATTTAAAAATAAATTGTCACAATGTAAAGAAATCCTACTAGTAATACAGTTGTATTTAAAAGAAGGTTCCAGTGAAATGCTTTACTAAATAGAAAAACAATTTTACAATTATGCAACGAGCAAAACCATACTAAGGTTTAACTGCCGTGGAATTCACTCACATAACCATAAGTAGGTAATTAATCATGATTTATCTTTAGGCTAGGTATAGTTGGCCCTAGTATCGTGAGCTCCGTTTGATAATTTTGACTTTTGCGTCACGTTTGCGATTAGTTAATAGTAGTTTATGCAATTGTTACGTAATAAGGGTCCTTAAAACACGAGTGTGGTTTTATGAAACGAGGCGTAGTCGAGTAGTAGTAGTAGACTTTTCCGATGTAATACGATGTAGGTCGACTGCCTCGGTCACCATGGACTCTCCTGCCGCAGCAGTACTGGACGCATCCCGCGGCATGCAGCCCTTAACGACGTCATCCGCCGGGCCTTGGTCAGTGCCGGAGCACCAGCCGTTTTGGAACCTTCGGGCTTGGTCCGCGACGACGGCAAGAGGCCCGACGGCATGACGCTCATGCCATGGAAAATGGGACGGCCGTTGGTTTGGGACGCCACTTGCGTCGACACACTCGCGCCGTCCCACCTTCCATCTACAGCCAACAGGGCCGGTGCCGCTGCAGACTCTGCGGAATGCCTCAAACGGCGCAAATATGTAGGCATCAGTAGTGCCTACATTTTTGAGCCGTTTGGGGTAGAAACCATGGGTCCTTGGGGTTTGAGTGCTGTTAAAAAATCATTGTCGTCCAAATTGATTACGACTTCGGGTGACCAGAGGGCTGGTTTTTTCTTAGCACAAAGATTAAGCATTGCGATACAGCGTGGTAATGCTGCCAGCCTTCTGGGCACCTTACCACCTGGCAGTGATTTTGGGCAACTTTTTTATTTATAATTTTAGTTTGTATGTAGTTTTAGTTACCTTTATTTTGTTTTATATTATACAGGCATTGTCTAATAATACAATATATATATGTTTGTGGTTAAATAAAGTCAAATTTCATACGATGGTAAAACATTGTTCACTTCATCTGTAGATAGTTACAAGTGAAGCTAATGTAAGCGCTTCAAAAAGCGTGTCTTATCCAGATCCCGCAATCCAACGAGGGCCGGCACTGGTTCTCGTACGTGGACCGAAGCGTGACCTCAGAGCTGCTGGAGCGGCTCACGGTCGAGTTTCTGCACATCTTTGACAAATGCCCGTCGCGCCTCAAACGGAAGATGATGGAACGGAACACCAACAGTGAGTATATATTTTTTCACACCTCTCATTCAGAAAAGTAACTTTTGTTCCCTGATGAGAGGGGTCAAAGTGCAACTTTTCTGTTTAAGGCTTTTCTAAGAGTTTTTTTTGAAAACCAATTTTTTTTTTAAGTTGTTAATTGTAAAAACACGCCATTTTCTATGCTGGTTGCTCTTTGATTATATTAAGAATTGTTTTATTTCAATTTTCGTCTTACTCGTTGTGAAGAGTTGTATGAGTCACTCGGGAGTAAAATTATTTTCATCTTGGGCGTTAACACTTGAATCCCTCATTACGCTCAGGATTCTACTTTAGAATCCTTCGCTACATTCTGTATTCAATGTACTGCCTTCGCCGTAAATACACCATTTTGCTCCCTTGTGACACAAATAACTATTAAACATTATAGGGGGAAAATGAGCAGGCAGGTCATCTGGTGGAAAGAATGTACCATCGCCCATGGACAATAATATAAAAAAGAATAGAACTGCTCCTTTTAATGTATTTCGTCCACGTCCCCAAGAAAGCTTTTTCTTTTGTCTTTATCGGTTTTGTCTTTATTAGGTGGAAGCTCGCCGCATTCAAACGCGTCACACTCGGGCGGGTCTGCCGCCGTAGCCAGCTCTCCCTTCGATAAGAAGCACGCTTCGCTGCCTGGTGACGACTTCGACAAGTCATTTGACAAAGGTACGTGTCATAAACATTAGAAACACGTGATTGTTTGCAAAATTCTGCATGTCAGGGGGTTAAGTTGAATCGGTCTATGTAGCAAAATGTCCAGCGACGCAAATTGACCAAGAAGACATCAGAGATGTCAGACGTCCTATTAGAAATTTGCCCCATCAATAATGCAGAACATCAAAATGCAATTAGTTCGTGTAGCATAATGTCTATAATGTTATTGTCAAAAATGCTGTTGAACTGGACTTATGCAGTGCAGGTTCCAAATAACACGCTGAGACAGATTATCACCGCTATTTATTTAAATCAAATTTTATAATTAATTAACAATTTTATGTTAGAGAGCGACGTTCACGGCTCGGACGCCATGAGAGAGAGAGAGCGTGACGGCAATAGCTTCCTTATTCGGCAACAGCAAATCGTAGTCGTAAAAAGCAAATCGTCCAATCTACTGCAAGCAGTTAGTCGGAATAGCAAAATGAGTAAAAAAAGCGAAGCTTCCAAAAATTAATCTATTTAACTCAATCTCTTTACCCTCTGTTTCACCATTCATTGATTAATTTTATGTGAGAGATCTGTGATACCGTTTCTGTTTGTTTTGTCCGAATAGACGGAGACGGTATCACATTTATCTGTCAAAATTTATCCATGAGTGGTGAAACAGGCCCTTATCTTTTTCAAACGTTTGCAGAGTACGAGCGCGAGCGCCGCAGAGCGCCGGCGCCGGGCGGCTACGTGCCGGCCACCGGCGCGCCCGCCGCGCCCGCGCCCCAGCGCATCGACGTCAGCGTCTACCGCGAGAAGCGCGACCGCGAGGAGCGCGAGCGCCGCCAGGCGCTGCCCCCGCGTGCCGCGCCGCGCCCCGCGCCCGCCGCCGCCGCCACCGCCCCCGCCCCCGCCCCCGCCCCCGCGACACCCCCCGCCGCACCACGCGCGCCCCGCGCACCACCATCAGAAGCCGCATCACGCCTCCTGGCCCCACCACAAACCCCCGCACCACAAACCACCCGACCAGAGACACCACAGACCACCAATCCCAGGGCCTTCGCAATCCCAACCTACCCAACCCCACCCACCCGCGGACCCCGTCGTCCCGCCCGTCCAACGAACTCGACCCCCGTCCTTATTCTCACCCGAAAACTCGACCACCCCAACCGCGGCGGCCGCGGCCGCCCCCCGCCGCCCGCAGCCCCCGCCGCGCCCGCGCCACGACCAGCGACCCCCTACCGTACCCGGTGCAGTGCATAACCAAATAACAGTGCCACCGGAGACTCAGAGACAGCCGAGCCCGCATAAAAAGAGGCCGGACGCCAACGCAGCCGTGCGCGAGATGCAACCCCCCGCCATCCTCTCGCCCTTCTCCTCCCCCCCTGAAGTGAAAGACGTAGTGCCCAAACAGAGACAGCGCGTCCACTCCAACTCGGAACCGGAGTTAGTGCCTGTAGTGAAAAAGTTGGACGAGACGCCCGGTTATGAGAACGTTATACGTGATTCGCAGCGCGGTAACGCCATTAGAACGAAGCCGTCCGAGCAGAGGAGGCCCGAAGCCCCTCCGGTGAGAGCCGTCAACGGGATAGAGACGGATCCCACCCTAGTGTCCAATTTACTGAAAGAGAGCCTCGCGAAACCCGCCCCGATCACAGTCGCGACGGAACGCAAGTCCCCCGTCATAGAAGTGAAACGGGAACCGGTCGTGGAGCCCCCGGCGCCGCCGCCGGTGGTCTTACCCACACCAGAACCTGCCCCGGCCGCTCTGCCGCCCCAACCGCCCACAGAAGAAACCCCCGAGCATAAACACAAGAAGGAAAAGAAAAAGAAGGAGAAACACAAACACAAAGACCGTGACAAGTCCAAAGAGGAGCGGAAGGAGGAGCGCAAAAAACACAAAAAAGACAAAGAGAGAGAGAAGAAGAAAGAGGAGCCGAGCCCGCCGCCGCCGGCGCCCGCGGAGCCCATCCGGATCACCATCCCGCGGGACAAACTGCCCACCAGTCCCAGCCTGAAGCTCAAAATACCCAAGATCAAGATACCCAAGGAAGTGTTCGAGACGACGAGAAAGCGGAACGCGGCGGCCGAGCCAGGGCCTCCGCCGAAAATACCCCGGCAAAACGGAGCTCCGCATCCCAAGGTAGGCTGGAATGTACCTCCCCCTTCTATAAACTCTATGCCTGTGCCTTACTGGTCTATGGTCCAGCCGCCTCCCCCGTTTTACTACGGTATGGCGATGGGTATGGAGAATTATTTCTACCCCCCTATGAATATGTACGGCCCTCCGCGATCCCAAATGGCGGCGCCGCAGCCGCCCTTGCCCGCGATGCCACCGCCAGTCGTACCGCCACCGCCACCGGAATAGACCACGGATTCACCTTATTAGTCCGCTACGGACGTCGGTCGCAGATTATTACACTACTATCTATAGTTTGTATGTTGAAAGTCTACCTCTGACACAGCCTTGGCTAGAGACAGCGGTAGCTTTGCAGCGGCCGTATACGCCCACTATTGGAGTAGCAGAAATATAACTGTTTCTAGGACATGTTGAATAGAGACATTAGCCCTGTGATGGGCGCATATGCTTTATTAGTGTCTACAATCTGCGATGGGCAACCGCAAAAGACTATAAGTTCAAGTACTTTACAGTACATGTCTATTAATAAGTGCTTTTTTGACTATAAAGTCTTAAGTCTGTTAGATTGTACAAATTTTACTATACTATATTTACAAATGTTGAAGTGATGTGACGTAATAGCTTTTATAAGCGGAACTGCCAAATTTTTTGCGTTTTTTGTCGTTTTGAATGTTATATGATAGTGGATAAAGGAGCTTGGAAGGATTGTTGTACAAATATACCGATACGGGCAAAGTTACAATAATAAACATACGATTTTAATTTTGCGTGTATCGATATCTTTGTAAATGTAACGAACATGAACAGAATGGAATTGATTTAATTCTGACAGCTAAAGAATAATTGTTAAATGCATGGCCCAATAGCCATTGCAACAGTTGTTGCAAATAGTTAATAACCATAAAGCTCCTGTAACCACTGTCGGAATTTTAATAGTATCTAGTTGTATTATTGTAAATTGCACAAATAAAAACATATATATTCTGTTATATGCACACTTTACAAACTTTTCTGTTATTTATATTGTGCTGAATGTGAGAACATAATATACTTAGTATATTTATTAATTCGTTTGAAATGGTTTGTGCAATGTACAACTATTTGTCTTACTACTATTTTTAATAGGATGGTATGGTTAAATATAAGTGAGATAGTAGTTACTGTTACTGAGACAGTTAAGGTGGCATTCCACCAGAGCTATGCCAACAGGTCGGAGATCGTGAGAGCGCCGTTCTAGAGGAAAGCCACACTTATACTGATATTAAAACACTTCGACTCTCTAACCAATAAGTATACCAGCGTAATCTCCACGACAAATTTTCTTGAACTTCTGAATTTTATTGGCAGGGATTGAAAACTATAATTACTTATTGTAAACTCATGCGTAACACATGCGGTATTCCTTACCAACTATACAAAGTTTTCTCACAGCCAATGGGATATAGCTAGAGTCCATTCTTCACTCCCATTGGTTAGCTGGAATTCTAACGTCAGTTTGCTATAAACCCAAATCATGTAGAAGATTGCACAATATAAAACCAGTAAGCCATCCTATAAAATTTAGGGCCTGTTTCACCATCCATTGATTAGTGTTAAGTGACGGTTAAATGTGATGCCGTCTCTATTTGTTTTGTTCGAATAGACGGAGACGGCATCACATTTAACCGTCAGTTAACACTAATCAATGGATGGTGAAACAGCCCCTTAAACTCTAAAATTAAATAAATAAAAGCAAGGACCTAAAGCCTTTCCCCCTTATTCATAAAACTTAACAAGCCTATGTTAACTAACAAATGCTTTGTCCCTTTCTAACAAATACAAATGTCGAAGTGACAGATAAGGAAAAACGAATTTTAGCGGCATTTTAACTAAAATAGGTTTGATTGTCGTTTATGAATAAGGGGGTTTGACCTTAGGCAACTCAACAAAAAAAAAGAGTAAATTATCCTAAAACTGGCCTAGAACAGTTTTTTTTTAATGTGTGAAATATGATACGTTACAAACCCTTGGCTGGCCATTTAGAAAAAAAAAACTATTCATAAAATTTCACGAGCACTGGTTGAGTTGACAAATATGGAGAAGCTTCGCGCATATAACAACCGCGCTTGATGTAGATTACTTACTGGTTTTAAACTGTAATATTTTTGTTACATTTAATTTCGCTTCATAATATTCGAGTCGTTTCGATCGATTCGAGTCCGCGATCTCTATATCCTAATGCGTGTAAAGTGAGACAGATGGACAGCTAAAGTTTTAAATAAGAACATGGTCGTTGGTCGTATTCATATTTGTGATAAGAAATAAGAAATTATCAAAAATAACATCGAATTTACTGAATAAAGTGACTAAATTTTAAAAGAGTTTTATATATAATAAGAATAAGTCACACAATTTTACTTTTATTTTAATAGATAAACTTAATAGGTTTCAATACGTTTCATACGCGACCTTTGAAAAATTAAACTATTTTTTGAAAAAAAAAAGCTAGATTGTGAAATAATAAAATCTTTTTTCTAGTTTCGACTCATATCTGTACATATTGCTAGTAATATAACCAGGGTATTTATTTTTGCTAAATGTCTATTTACAAAAAAATATATACATAGCTTTTAATATAGCAAAAATATAGGTGTTCAACGTCACATATTTATTAAATGTCTATAATATTGTTATATATTGTGTAAGAAAACGTGAATATGTATTGATTATCGCTTCGGTTTGTGAAATTAGTATAATCGAAACATCGAAACACATTAGTAATTCGAAAACATTACTTATATCGTTCATATATATATATATTCCTAATCAAGTATCAGTGAATAACTTAAAACATTCCATTAATATGTGAATCATGTACAGTTACTGAATATATGTTAATTTATTGTTGATCTGTTATAAATACATATACTTACACATAATATTTAAGTTACCCAATATATATAATTTTCACAATTATAAACCACCATTCTGAACATTACCATGTCAGCTTTAATTTAATATATAAACTAGTTTATTAAATATATACATATTTAACTTAGATTAATTTAGGTAAATGCTTGCTCAAAAAGTTAAAATGTATACAACAGGGTTTAAATGTTCCTGTTCCCGCTTTCGTACTTTTCTATAAAGTTATACAAAATAAGCTTTGATGACAAAAAATATTTTTTGAAACGATGCTTCTCTAATAAATTGTTGATAAATATATAACTTGCGCATTAATCGTGCTAATAAACAAAACATTCGTTTTATTAAGATTTAGATAAAACCATAGCCTAAATTTTATTTTTTGAATCTGTAGTCAAATTTTTGCGTATAAGTACACACCTATTTGACACGAAACATGTTTCGTTAGGTGTTTTGTATCTTTTCCTACGATAGCGTGAAACACACGAAATGAATAAAAAACACGTTTAGTCGCGGCTGTCACTGAAATTGACATTTTACAATGTGGCTTGGTATTTTGGGTCTTTTGGCAGTAAAATATCAAATACCCCGGGGTATTATCATATACCAGTATGTATATTTAATTTTCAACTTTTGACGCTGTATCTTTTTGTACATGTCGAATAGAGGTTGTAATGTTTATATTAGTTAAAAAAATCGGTTTGTTGCGTAGCCAGTCTTGTATTAAACAAGCAACTAAGATCTCTAAATGTAACTAAATAAGTAAATGTCAATTTAAAACCTACAGTCTACGCGAAAGGCTTTCGTTTATAAATTCAAATTGTTTCTTTCTTGAGGTGTATCGATTGAGTGTACAGTCAAGGGCAAAGATATCGACACGGCCAAAGTTACAAAAATATGTATACACGACTTTATGCACTTAACATTAAGGCCGTGTATACATATTTTTTTCAACTTTGGCCGTGTCGACATCTTTGCCCTTGACTGCACATCCGTAAATGAAAGCTTAGCGTTCAAAATTGACTTTTTCTTGTGCCTTACACGCTTTACACCCTTCTTTATAAGTTAATCTTTAGTTAAATTATGATTTGTGGTCTTTCGAAAGCAGGTTTGTCTATTTGAAATTTACCTTGGCAAGACAGAGACAACATAATTTAACAGAGTGAGATTTGTTGCTTTTACGAAGCCAGCTCTAAAAGTGATATATCTGTCGCCATTATCCTTATTAATTGCACAGTCGTTGAAACTGAGTCGTGTACAGTCACCAGCATTACTATCTGCCACAGCGGAGCGTGCAAAAATATCTGACACGTTCTTCCGGCCCTAGAAATAGAGTCGTATCAGATATTTATGCACGCTTATTGTGCCAGATATTGGTGCTGGTGACTGTACCGGATTGGGACATTTTCATAATCAATTTTGCTGTGATTTCTTTGGCAGATATATCGGGTGTGGCTGTAATACGAGCAAATAATTAAAATATAGATCATACTCGTCAAACTAAACAACATTAGTTCAGCGACTTTTAAAAATAATGGAGTCTTTAGATTTTCCTTTTTTCATACAAATTAAATACTGCAATCAATGTACGCCATCCTAGAACACACTGACGCCGCCTGTCACGCTACAAACATCTACCATTTTGCTTTACATTGCTTCATCGAGTAAACTTTAAAGTACCTATAATAAAAATTAATAAACTAATTATTTTTAAAAGTCGTTGAACTAATGTTGTTCATTTCGACGAGTATGATATATGCTTTAATTATTTACTCATATTACAGGCCACATCCTATATAAAATGCCAATATGGCATAGTAGCACGGAGGCTCCACCCTGGTACGCGATTCAGTTTCTTGGCTGTACGGTCAGTATCAAAATGGATGGACATTTAGTCCTCAAGTTCCTAAACTTGTGGAACTCATAATGATCTATACAGGTGACTATTGCTAAGGTGGCCATCTAGATCATTTTGAGACAACTAATTATCCACTTCGGTCGCTGATTTTACTTGTACTCGATCGAATCACAACACAACTCGCTCTATTCGAGTCAGACAACTAATGATCAATCGTTAAAAATAAAACTAGTAAGTTGATATTGTCATATTGATGATTGCTGAACCGAAAAAAGATAACAAAAAAAATTGTAGAATCAAAAGACCACAGTCCTCTAAAATATGTCTTCGTTCAAGCTTTTAGGTGGAATTCCGTTAAACCGGTTCCGGCGTCTAGCGTTGCCAATTATTTCTTGGGTAAATGTAGTTTTGTCCAGTCCATGATATAAAAAAAACATAGGTACTTTTATAAAAATTTAAACTAGTTGGAAAAAACGTAACTTAACGTACTATATATTATTTATTTCAGCAAAGAGCTTGAAGCATTTTTTTTATTCTACTGGATGGCAAACAAGCAAGTGGGTCTCCTGATGGTAAGAGATCACCACCGCCTATAGACACCTGCAACACCGGGGGGATTGCAGATGCGTTGCCAACCTAGAGGCCCAAGATAGGACACCTCAAGTGCCAGTAATTTCACCGGCTGTCTTACTCTCCACGCCGAAACACAACAGTGCAAGCACTGCTGCTTCACGGCAGGATTAGCGAGCAAGATGGTGATAGCAATCCGGGCACAAGGCCCTACCACCTGCAAAATCGTCGTTTCGCTTGAATTCCCGCTAAGCCCTCCCTGTTTGTTTTGTCAGCTTTTACCTGTAATGTAACATCCGCTGGAATGCTCATTAAAAGTGAGTGTTAAACTTTATTACCACCTTAATGTCACTGCCCATTATCCCACTGGCCATTAGCCCAGTCACTGCCCACCGTATCATACCATGACCGTAACAGGAACGTGTCACCCAAAAATATATTCTTTGTATTGAAACGTATGAGACTATTTGTGTACTAGCCCGTTTCTTAACCAACCGTCGCCGTCGCGTGCCATCAGTGCGCGTACATCGCGTGCCGGTGTGATACGATACTTACTGAACATTTCCTCGGTTGTATCGAACACTCTTAGGTTCAGCAATCATTGATACCTACAGTTTAAAACGAATTACTTTTAACTGTCGGTGCCATTATTGTTACCATTTCACTGTAGATCATAAAAAAGGAGTTATATTTTGATAGTTTAAAAATTGTACTTAAATTTTAATGTAATAATTTTAGAAGAAGTACCTATATTTTGTGGTAAGTTTAAAAAGTTGTCAATTTAAATAATAGTTTTATTATCATTGAGATTACCGTTACGAATTTAATTTAGCTATTTTGGTATTATTTAGTTAGTTTACGTTCGTGTTTAGTTTTTATTCAGATATGGTAGTTGATTGATTTATTTTGTTGAAAGAGTTTTATTAAAAAATGTATTTTTTTTTATCATATATTTTCTTTTCAATCTATTCCAACGTCATAATATTTTATGTTTGTGGCATTTAAAGCGCAACCTCCCTTAGTCACTTTTTTGCTGAAAATTATGGTCAAAGGCGTTCTTAGGCAATATTATAAATAGTGATCACACCCCCACCCTTTCTTCCAAAACACCTGACTTTATTTGATAGGGGGAAACGAGCAGGTGGATCACCTGACGGAAAGCAACCTCCGCCTACGAAGACCAGTAACATAAGTTGAGTCACGAATGTGTTACCGACTATAAGAGAGGGGGGCAACGAGCAAGCCGGGTCACCTGATGGGGAGCGTTCAAGTATTACGTAACGCAATTTGGGGGAGGGGGGAAAAATCTACAAAAAATGCGTTACGTATTACTTGAACGCCCCCAATTGACACTTATATTATAACCAGGGGTCGGACAAAAAGTGCCGATGACGTCAAACCTCTTATAGGATGATTTCAAATAGTATTTTCGATTTTCATAAACAATTATTACTTATCATTTATCAACCTCTTTATTAAACGATATGAAATTTATTTTATTCACTGAATTCCATTGATTTATTTACCATTATTTTGTTACTTCATTAATGCTACTTTGTTACTACATGTCACACGGAAGTTTAAATAAAAACATCATCTTGTGTGCAAGATTACGTCATTTTTACGTCATCCGCACTTTTTGCCCGACCCCTGTTTATAAGATACGGCTGCGCTGCCGGCCCTTTGAGAAAAGGGTTGGCCTGTTTTTTGAAGACCAGATTTATGTAATTAATTATATAGCAGTTATATTCCAACGTTGTTATGATAATTTTCACGTGTTGTCCACCTGCATTAATATCTGCCACAGCGGAACATGCAAAAATATCTGACACGATCCACTGATATCAGATATTTACCTATGCACGCTTTGTCTTGTCATGGCATAATATTAATGCAGGTACCTCTCCCCATCATTTAAAATATCATGGAGGATGTGTGTTAGGATTTCCATGATATTACAAAGCTGGTTGAAATATAAATATATGGAATGCGTTTCGGGTACAGCGACACCAACGCCCCCTCATGGCATACTTTGTCTGCACCAGAATCATCAGCAGTGGCTGTGTCGCTTTGCTCCGAACTCCAGCTTAAGAATGCGTTTCCATCAGAGATGTCCGAGGAATGTATTTGTCATGAACCAATAGAAGCGAATTAAGATTGTTTCTTTTTTTTGGAATCTTTTTGTATTTTTTATTTCTATTCCAAATTTTTGTTACTTTTACGGTCATCCCGTAAAACCCATATCGAAAATAAATACTGAAATATAGATGCATAGATAAACCAGAAAAATAAGACCAGCGCTGGGAATCGAACCCAGGACCTCGGCATTCCGTGCCGCGTGCTATACCGCTACACCACCGCTGGACAGTGGTGAGTGGTGGTAGTGGTGCTTAAGTGATTGAATAAGAAAACAAACAAGCTGAGATATGTGGTGCATAGGAGAAATTCGTGTCTGTACCACTGTCCAGCGGTGGTGTAGCGGTATAGCACGCGGCACGGAATGCCGAAGACCTGGGTTCGATTCCCAGCACTGGCCATAAGGCCAAAATATTTTTTTGGTTTTTTCTATTCATCTATATTTCAGTTTGTATTTCCAATAGAAACGCTTGGACGCGCAGCTCTAGTGGAAACAGGAGGAGGAGGAGGTTACGTAAATGAAGAGATTCTATTGGTTCATGACATACATATTCTTCGCAACGCATCCTCACACATTTCTGGTAGAGACGCAACCTTACTGGACTATTGAGAGACTAAAGCATAAAAGTGACAGTGTTTTATGAAAGTTTCTGGAGTCTGAATATACAGTCAAACAAACTGAATTATGTACCAAGGTGGAACCTTTGTGCTACTAATATCATGTTGACATCCCATTCTTTAGTCAAAGAAATCATATTGAAATTGACTTTTAAAAGGTTCCACCCTGTTACCTGAAACACTTTGTACGACTGTATTTTAATATGTACGTGTGTTTTCATGGCAGTTGGCGTTCAGATATAATATTTCAGTGTGTGCAAGCACCTTCAATAATATCTGATAGTTATACGAATTAGATACTTTTAAGTGCTTGAAATTAATATCAGATATTTCTGGTGGATGTGCCTGCACAAAGAATTTGCAGAATTTGGAAGACTTTTCAGGACACGCATTGGATTTTGTGGATAATGAAGAATATTTTTTTACGAACTGGCTATTGTTTAAATGATATTTTAAGTTTTGTATTTATTTAGTGTTAAGGTTATGATAATTATAATTATGTTATCTATGCATGGTTTGTTGCTAACATTATTTTATCACTGGTGTATATTAGCACTGTGTTTTGTCCCATTTTTTAAATCACTGTTTTTGGCTGTTATATTTATTTTAACTGGTGTTTAATTTAGGTAGTAATGCTACGTTAACTTTCTCTGAATTAGTAAAACGTTAATGTTGGCATTATGAAAATATTTATTTTAAGTGATATCAACTTTTCAGTTTTTTTTTATTATGATTGAAACTGTGTGTGTGTTTTTTTAATGTATAATTAAATGTAACAGCTGAATATAGCTTGCGCGTGCAGCCTGGTGTATATCGTACCTTGTGGGGCTGTCTGTTACAAAAAACTTTTTTTTTTATAAAAAAGTTTTTTAAATTTGCAACATCCATCGGGATGCCAACCTCGCACAATAATCGCTGGGTCTTTTCCGCTTGATTAAAAAACCCCTGGTGGCGGGAGGGAATTACAGTTTTGATTAATATCCAAACTGTAATTGTGTACAAAAGAATTTTCTGGCGGTGGGATTGCGTTAAATTTTGTATTTCGAACAGTGCGCGCATTTTAAAAAAAGTACGTTATTTTTTGCTGCTTTGAAAACCAAAATAGAGAACATGTGTATTTTTCGTGAAATTTTGTTGATATTTTCGGTAATTTACGTAACAGAATTGGTACATTTTACATTTAGAAAACAGTCAATATTATTATCAAAAATCATCAAATATTGCTTTTTGAATAAGAAGCCGCGTGATATTCTCAATGATTTTGTACCTATCAATTTTTCGCATGAATGCGGGTAGACATCAAATGGTAAATCCTAATCTACCTTCATAATTCCTAATAGAATTAATTCCAAAATATATTTTGTCTTATTTGAAATTCTGCTTTGTAAGTACGCCCGGTCCTATTACAAAAAAGGATCCATTTAACCATTCTTTGTTGAGTTCCTGACATTTTGTGTGACAGATATCTGTAGGGCTACTACGAAATTCGAAAATCGAAGTTCGTGTCTTTCGGTCCCTCTGACATTTGTACTATTTAATACGAGAGCGAGAGGGACGGTACGATACGAACTTCGATTTTCGAACTTCGGAGTAGGCCCTCTGTAATTAAAAAGAGAAGAAATATTATGTGAACGAAATACGCATAAATAATTACTTAACCAGTTTTTTTTATTTGATTTGGATAATTCGAGTAGCACCCAATAGTTCTCTGTAGCAATGTATTCAGCTGTGTTGAATCTTAAACTGCCGATAGAGCTCATTCTGCTATGTTTTAGAGACATCTATCGGGTGATGACCATGTTTTTTATAAACTGTCGTCAATTATCTGTCCGCTATTCTACGCTAGATGGCAGCACATTGTGTGCAATTTTAATAAAACGAGATACCGTTTGTCGTAGAGTACAAAATATGCTACCGGGTCAGATCAGAAGTTAATACTTTTTTCGAATAGAAGCTAGTCAACTAATCACAATACAATACAAAGACTCTTTATTGTACACCAGACATAGTAAGCGATACAGAAAACAGATACACAGAGAAAATCCATATCATCTTGTTTTTCCATTCCGTGGTCTTCGTTAATTCGAAAAAAAATTACAACAAATACGGCGTTACGGATATCTGTCATATAAAATAACAGAAACTTTTCACAATGGTAAAGCAGCATCTCAATGTTTTTGACCGACTAAAATTCGTCTCGATATTTTACGTAGTGAGCCCAAACGAAATTAAACAAAGTTTTTGCCTTGCGATTGACCTTTTTATTGCCATATTTGACGAAATATCTGTATTTTGTGACCTCGACTGTACAATAACAGACACCTGCATTAATATCTGCCACAGTGGAGCGTGCACAAATGTCTGACACGTCCTACCGGCCCTAAGAGTCACAAGATGTTTATGCAGGCTTTATTGTGTCAGATATTGGTACTGATGACTGTATGTATACTTATTAAATGGGGGACACGAATTATTAGGTCCAACTTTATGAGGCGATACTTACAGGAACGTACATTAATCGCACTCAAAAACTACTAGAGCCGCTTTAGGAAGGTTAACCGCGAACGCGGCCGAACTCTCCCGAACTTTTACGAACGCGAATGCCCGCAGTCCCGCCGCCGCAGCCTCACTAGGAACGACGACACACGGCTGTGCCCGCCAGTCACATGGAATGGTTTTACAGGTCCACGATCCGGTGGGGAACGGGCAGACGGCCAAGTAAGCCGCTGGCGCCGCGTGTGTCGGCGTTCCTCAACATACGGACCTCACTAGCATAGTGCGACGGCGCCATCTTTGTTTTTTTTTTTTAGCGGGGTCTCCGAAGTACAGCCCGAGGTAGCTTTCAGCCGCATGGGGATGAGTTGTTTGGCTCCAAGGTTAAACTTGAGCGTTGTAATGCTTGGTATGGAAATCTAGTTGGGCTTTAGGTTAAAATTTGGAGACCCGTGCTCTAGGTTGTTGCTGCGAGAAAGAGTGCTTTAGTCATTTAAATATTACGTTTAAGGAGTCAAGCAGTGTCGTAATCAGTTGTCCAATATCAGCATAGTTAACTGTTCAGAAATATCTAAACACACCTTAGACGATATTGTTGAACTGTTGGCTGTATGGATTTGGAAAACTGGAATGTTTGTCGTCCTAAAGTACTAAGTACACCCATGTTCGCGTCATCCTCACACTCATTAAGAGTAAGTGAGATAGTTTGACTCGATTCTCGTGGCGATACCTTGCTCTGACGCTTGCGTTCTAGATTCAAATTGGGGAATTTTGAAACAGAACGCAGGTGTAGAGTTTTTATTATATTTGGAACGGACGGTTTTGGCTCAATTTTTCACGGTTTGAATTTGGAAGCGTTGACACGAAGGCGAATAGGAAGCCATAAGGCACGCTATTGGCCGGCGTTAGTGTTATGATTGGTTTTAATTGGTGGTACTTAATGGTTAGATTGTAAAGATTAAAATATGACCCTTTGTTAGGGTGTGTCCACATGAGATATCGTAGGTTAGGACTGCGTTCCGCATTTATATGTAAAGTAGTAACTTGTGGATCGTCATCCGAATATTGTGACAGTGTTTGTAAAGTTGGAAATAGACATATTTTAACAGAATCACAGCCGAAAATGCCTTTTTAATATAAGTAGCTTGATACATGTTTAATAAACCATATCCAATGAAGCAACGCTCTATACTCATACATAATAATATGTACATATTGAGTCCTTGGTAAATGTATTTTTTTTTAACAAAGGTTTGTTAACCTGTAACATTCGTGCCTCGGAACATATACAGAGAGACAGATAAAGAGAGATACATTAGTTAGGTTCTAGCTGAGCATTTAGTTCAAACAATTAAGACACGTAGAATACTTTACTGTACCCCTTTTTTTAATTCTGTTAAGCTTCTGTTAACTTAACATTACTTTGTCTTTAAATGTCGCTGGCATTCTTCAGATATACATTTTGCTCTAACAAGTTTGCAACTTATGAATCAGGGATGTCTATATTTTAATCTTTGACGCGAAACGCGTGAGGTTTTTGAAAGAAACCTATACAATTGTTGAAAATATATATTTAATTTCCATGGATATGGGTTACTTGTATTCCGAATTTCTACAAAATAACTGCTTTCACATTTTTGTACTCTATTAAAAAAGAAACATCAGCTTGCGCTTTTGATACTGTATATACAACTATAAATATTAGCTTAAAAGTTTACGTGGATTTTATTGAAGACGGTGTGTTTGAACCTAATTTGAACTAGATTTAGGAGTCAGAATTATGATTGGTGATTGAAAAGGTTAAAGTTGGTCAAATTATTTTAACCTTAGCCGCTCAATTAAATAACACGCGGCATTACCTTTTGGGATTATAGTCGTACATACATAATGATTAAATTAATGAGTGTCATAACATAAACTTTAAGTAAGTCGATACTCTGTACCTACTCGAAAGCAATAGTAATTTTGCGATTTAAAAAACTACACATAGACGATTATTTTTTTTCAAAGCCAAAACCGTCTGCAGTGGGTAAGTGGGAGCTATAACTACGAAATCATCCATAGAACAACAATATAAGTCTAAAACTAGACGATTTTAATCTGTTCTAGATGACTTTGTGGTTTTTAACCAGAGTTGGGCATTTATTAAATTGCTTTCAATATATATTGCAATTAGTTAAATTGTACTGCAAGACGTAATGATTATTTTCCAGTGGTTAAATGTTGTGACTGATTAATTGTTAATTTAATTGTGCAATTTATTCTTGCCCAACCTGTTCTTTACTAATACGGCTTGTAACGCCGTCCTTTACCCTATGGTATACGGGTGCTTAAAATTTAAAAATATATGTCAGTGAATGTATAACTACTTAACAATTATTATAGCAGTCACAAAACGCGTAAATTTAAGATATCTTGAGTTTTTCTTTTGTGGCAACACCACTGGCATATGTTTTTTTCACATCGCTGCCTACGAATCGTGGGATAGTAGAAAAAAATTTAAAAAATAATTATTAAAAAAGTTTTGTGTCTCACGATTTGTTGGTAGAAAACAGACTGTTTGTAAATAGATAAGAATTATTATTATTTAAAACCTGCGGCACGAAGGTTAATTTAGGTTTTCTCAATATTTGCCTGTTGAAATTGTTATTAAAAAAAAATAGGCACTGAATATTGTTACTTGTTTCCCATAGCGAAATACCTCCAATACCTCACATAAAGTTAAAGTGTTTTATAAGTTAATAAATATTGGTTTTTTTTTTCGAAAACCTTGATTAATTTTGGTGAAGGCAGATTTAAGTGAATTTTGTCGTAATTCGAGGCCTGCCCAGATAATTATAGTATTTTCACTCTGGCAGGTCCAAATGCGAAATTTTAATGTATTTTTTCTACGACTTAGATAGTGGTCGCTTTAAAAAAATTAGTAAGACTTCACGTCTAGAATTTTTAATTATAATTTGACGATTAAGTTAGTTAGGTGTAAATATGATCGAAAAAATCGTAATTAGTTAAAAAAATGACGTAGTGAGTGATTGAACAAAGCATAAATGATTTGATATAAAAAAATATTAAATGAAAAAAAAAGTATAAACAGTTTCTATTTAGCTTGGTATTCATCGGTTGTCTGTTCCAATGGCCATATTGTCAAAACGTTACATTATTAAATAAAATTATAAATATATCAAATATCGGCATCGCTTATTTTTCTGTTGCAAGAAGATTTTTGCATTCATTTATACACCATAATTATATGTACAAAGCGCTCTATTTGCATTAATGTTAAAATAAGCCCGCATACAAAGGGCTTTGCATGTGAATTATATATAATTTAACCTTTATTGTAACAATAGGTTAAATTGGTGATCAGTAGTGAATAAAAAACATGCCATAAGAAGTTCGAAAACTAGGCAACTTCCAAATGAGTGATTAATGTTTTGAAAATATGGCTAAATTCTTGCCGTTACAAGCAACAATTTCATTTTCCTAGCTCAATAACCTTACTGAGTAAACGACAATAGATGGCGACACCTACGCCTCAGTAGGGGGAATGGCTTATAAGTATAAAGATGTAATAAAAATTTTGTTCACAAACCTTTGCGATTAAAAGGTTAAAATTTAAATGTGGTTTTTTATTGTGGTTAAC
The DNA here is from genome assembly GCF_025370935.1 of Choristoneura fumiferana. Classification (NCBI taxonomy): domain Eukaryota; kingdom Metazoa; phylum Arthropoda; class Insecta; order Lepidoptera; family Tortricidae; genus Choristoneura; species Choristoneura fumiferana. The sequence goes on along the minus strand of NC_133498.1, from coordinate 7,139,415 downwards.
CTTTCGTTGAATGTTTTCTTAAGATTGTTTTGACACTAGCATTATTCACTTAAGTATGCTAAATTAGAAGTAAAGTGTTATTTACTACTCACTAATGTAATACTTACTAATTTAAGTTCAGATAAATTCGAACAAGTAAGTGCCGTTTGTTTTGACAATTCAGGCCTACATCAGAAAAAACATCTTTATTGTAAAAAAAAAATTAAACAAACACAATTGACAAACAATAAAGAAGTGATGATTAGTCCATGTTTTAACATCTAACTTTGAACCTTAAGGTGGCTCTTGGCAAAGGCATTTTCTCGGTCAACTGTACATAATTAAAATACTAGTAAAAAAGGGAAAATATTTTTGGACTTTCCAGTAGAATTTTCTGAACCTTAATTTACACACTGCTACCAATTGTTTTTGACACTGCCTGCCTAAGGCTGCGTTTCTACCAGAGATGTGCGAGAATAATGTTGCGACGAATGCGTTTCTCCATTAATCCATATAAACGCTTCATTTACCTATCCTCGCTCCGCACACTAGGATAGGTAAATGAAGCGTTTCTATTGGTTCATGAACTCGCACTTATCTAGTGGAAACGCAGCCTAAAGCGCCTATATTTCAGCGGGATGGTAGTTTCAGGCTTTTGGCAGTGCGGGTAATCCATACTTATAAATGCGAAAGTGTGTTTGTCCGACGGATCGACGTGATTTTTGGCATAGAGATAGGTTATGGGCCCGAGAGTGACATAGGCTACTTTTTATCCCGAAAAAATGCACAGTTCCAGAGGGAACAGCGCGCGATAACCGAATACCACGCGGGCGGAGCCACGGGCAAAAGCTAGTTAGTAATAAAGTTTTGTTTATTTTGAGTTGTGAACCAAGGTTTTCGGACAGGTGACGTATCGCATCGCTAGATGGCGTTAGTATTCGAAGGTCCTTGACGTTATGTGGGCGTGTTATGGTGATTTTCCACCGGCGAGGCGAGACGAGAATGAGGGCTATCGCGTATGAATTCGCCACTAGAGGCGCTAGTGTAGCGTGAGGTCTCCGAAATGTCAAATCTCATAGTTTTTGGGTGAGCTACGCGGGTTTATTTATAATTAAAATAATTTTGTGAATATTTTGCAATATCTGAAATTAATTATGGCAAATATGCGTTCCGGGGCAATGAATGTCTGTGTTTTGAGACAGTTTTGTCTTTCGGAAACCTTTGTCCTCCCTTTTTTCCGAACAAAACGAGGACTATGAAACACTGGCATGCTCGATATTTTTATGGTACGGTTTTAAGGTGTATTAAATATGATTTTAATCTTAACTTTGTTTTCACACCCGTAAAAACAGACTTTGGAAGCCATACTTAAAAACCTCACGCAACAGTGCGCCATCTAGTGAGACAAAAAACGATAGCCCTCATTGAAATTTGTATGCATTCTCGCGCGCCCGCCGCGGGCGCTGCCTCACAAATTGCATTTCTCGTCTCGCCTCGCCGGTGGAAAACCACCTTAAGTCTTGCTTGCGAGTGGCTCATTTAGTTACGCAAACCTTAATGCCCGTTCACATTATTCCAGTAGCGATACATTGCGGGGTCACAATCCAAACGAGTTACACAAGATCGATCGAGCACCGCAATGCCAAGCTACTGGAACGGTTTTAGTGGAACAATGTGAACCGGGCATAACTTGTCAAATAAACCTTACAATACTAGCGCCAACCAGCCTGCCAACCAGCCTGCAGAGCCGCGAAACTCGTATAAGTGTATGAAACCGTCCCTCTTCGAGTATCGTAAGTGCCCACACCGAAACCCTCCAGGGGCCACATAGACGCTCTCGCTCGTTTCCCACCAATTTCCAACGTCAAATCTGGTCACGTGACATTTAGCGATAAAGCTGATCAGCTAAACAAATAAATCGCTGGAAAAAAACCTCTTCAATTATTTTTTTTCATTCCCCAATTTCTTTTATTTGTACCACTGCCACGACTGCTACTAAATTAGATTAAGAAATCAGCTTCCAAGACCAAGACCATTTCTGCAAGAAGCCATCTTGTCGCTCCTGCTCGACGCGGCGACTTGACGCTACTGAGTCGCGGGAAATTCAAAGTCACCTTCAAAATGGGGTCACGTGACCAGATTTATCGCTGCACACGAGCGACTAGCGACTGCATGTGGGGGCACCCTGGGCAGGCAGATATATTACGACCTAGCTTTGGGTACGCTTTTATTGAAGCAGAGACGTAGACTTACTATCATTTAAGATCTACCTCACATTGTCAATGGAAGCCAGGAGGAATTCTGTTTACAAATTGGGTACACTTCTCAGCACTAAGCAGTCCATTTCGTACTGCACCGATCGTTTCGCTGTGCCAAGCCTGCTGAAAATGGGTAAGTCTTATCAGAATCCTATTTTCCTATTTATAATATTTTAAATGCGAAAGTTTGTGCGTGTGTGTATGTTTGTTACTCCTTCACGCTAAAACGGCTGGACGCATTTGAATGAAATTTGGTACGTAGATAGCTGGACGTCTGGAATAACACGTAGGCTACTTTTTATCCCGATATTCTCGCGGGATAGGAATAAAATCCTCGAAATATCAACCGCTGGGCTTAGAGTAATGAAATTTGGTGTGTAGGTAGCTAGACGTCTGGAATAACACATAGGCTACTTTTTATTCCAATATTCCCACGGGATATGGATAAAATCTTGAAATTTCAACCGCTGGGTTTAGAGACATGAAATTTTGTACAGTTCTTAACAACAAAACCTCAATGAAGACCACGAAATAAATTTTGGGATTTCCCTGACTAATTTTGTATAATCCCGGAATTTTAATTGTAACTACCAGATCGAATAGTTTACGCGTGCGAAGCCACGGGTTAACTCTAGTATCTAATAGTTCTACATAGAAACTTACCATGTAGTTTTGGGGGCGCCATCTTTGGCGGAGTAGGCAAAATAGATGCTTGCCCTGAGCTTACAGCGCTCTCTTGCGGAATAGGAGGATTCAAATAGTAATAGCTACTCGACAACAGATGGTGCTGTTTCGTATGATAAAATGAAAAGTTGCAGAAAACCGTTCAATCGCCTCAAATTCAAATAACTATGAAGTTTAATATGAATTATTTGTCCATAGTTTGTACCAACAATTCTAATCATTCTTAATCAGAGATAGAGAATACGATAGTACAGTCACCAGCTATCTGCCACAGCAGAGCGTGCAAAAATATCTGACACGTCCTTCCGGCCCTAGAAATAGAGTCGTATGCACGCTTGTTGTGAGTCAACTTGTGACAGATATTAGTGCTGGTGACTGTACGTCGGCAGGCATTCAGTCAATAGAGAGTAAATACGAGCTTATTCATTCAGTTCTAAAACACGACTTCGCAGTATCATTCGTTCTTTTTTCCTCATCCTAAAAACAAATGCTAAACGATGACTAAACATTTGCTATGAATAAATAACTGCTCGATCAACTAGCTCTTAGTGGCTCATTGCGGCAATCGTCAACGGATTATCGCTTTTTTTGTTTCAAACCAATCCGCATCTATATCCGCCGAAAGACGTCCACTGCTGGACATAGGCCTCCCTCATAGAACGCCACAATAATCGGTCCTGTGTTACCGCATCCATCGGATCATACCTGCCCACGTTACGTCTTCCGGTACAAATCAACGCACGTAAAAAGAGCTCCTGCTGATATACCTGCGCAGTGAGCGAAATACGGACAAAATTGGCGGCGGAGCAGTGGGGGACGCGGGAGGGGGCGTAGAAGCGCGCGCGCGGCCGTCACGCCATTGACTTGTTAGTTGACAGATGCGAAAAGGTATCCCCTCCACTAGCCACCCAGAGCTCTTTTTACGTGCGTTGACTTGTACGGACCTGCCATTTAAGTACATACGCTTGCTTGCTATCATAAATATAAACTCAATAAAACGACAATTTATTTGCATTTCACTTTATCACCACATCAAAATACATTTTAACTATATTAAAAACAAATTCACCATAAAAATAAGACTACTTTAGATTGGCATATTTCATATATTCAATAGACAACTACGTAAATAATGTTTATTTCTATTAAGTCTGACTTGAAAAATACAGAAATGTTTAATTGCAGAATAACAGACATTGAAAACAATTAAATTCTTTTATATAGAAGTTCGTGATCGTATTCGGCACATTTTTGACCAATATAAACTCTAGAAACTCAGGCTCATTTCATTTCATTTCACGAAACTACAAGTTACAATTTTCAAGCGGTAGTCTCTTTTCAATGCATACTGTTAAACAAAGACTACCGCTTCGTGAAATAGGGCACAGTTGCTGTATTGGCTAAAGGTACGGCCACATGCTCGAGGCTCGAGAGGGGTGGAAAGGACTTTACACGTGTTGAACTGTAAAAAATATATATTTGACATAAAGTGTGCCCAATAATAACCAAGTCTAAAAGGATAAGAAATAGAATAAGAAACATACAATTTGTCTATACATTTATATCAGTCATAGTAACAGTAACCACAATGTCTGAAAGATGCATGAACATTACGGAATGTAAAAGATAAATATAGTTCAATAAAGTTAAGTTAATAGCTACGAATAAATAATAACTGAACACAAATTCCGCACAAAAAGTAGCCATACATTAAACCAAAACGACTTATGATTCAAATACGAATCATTTTTGAGATTGCAAATATACGAGCTTGTTGATTGGTTAAAATTCAGAAACAGAGGTTTGCGCGCGTGATGCAATGTCAGATGACGAACAGAACACGATTTTTAAGCCTAACTACTAAGAACACGTATGGCCATTTTTCTAACGCAGTTACAATTCCTGACATTATTTATTCGCAGGTTAATAGATATGTCTACGCATGCATCGTTTCAGACAATTAACTTAGAGCCTCATCGTTTAGCTTGTACAATAGTCGATATTTAAAAAAGTAATTAAAAATAAAAAATTTGACCGACATTTATTTTAGTTTGGTCAAGTCCAGAGGCTTCATGTCTACCACTTTTGGAATCACAATCGTTTTCACCATTTCTTTCCGTCACACAGGGTATAATATGAGGGTAGATAGAGGTAGTGAATGCGATAGCGAATATTTGTGCGTTAGACATTACGGCCACTGGTCAAAAGTAATCTAGAAACTAAAAGCGCAAACCAAACATGCACCCATATACCCATAAAATGATTAAACTATTTTTTTATTTATAATACGTATTCGTTAAAATAGGAAACAACAAGCGACAATTTTGTACAAAATATAACAATATCGTCCACATACAAGCCTTAAGTTTTTCAGAGCAACGCCAACACGGACATAATTAAATAAAAAACGTATTCACTAAAAAAAATATATTAATCATGTTTCAATATGAATCAGGAATGTAGGGGTTAACATTTAAGTCTTGGCGCTGCCCCGAATTAGTTCAAAATTGCGCATATTTTCGTATTAATTCGTCATTTCTTCTTCTTCATCTGCTTGGCTCTCTTTTTCTCTTCTCTTTTAATCTCCTTGTCTTTTATCGATTTGTAGAGTTTGTAGCCGAAGAATACTGGAAAGAGAAAAGTATCTCGTTAATAATGAATTCAATCTCACGCTCCTTTGAGGAGTTCCGTCTCTGTTTTTTTTTAATAAACAGCATTACGGATACCTGTCACATAAAATTTATGTTAAGGAACATACAACCAACAGTGGCGAAACGCCCTAAAATTGGGTAGTTTGTTGGGTTAAAATAAGTTTTTGGTAAAAATTCCATTTTTAATACAAGCTTTTTTTGCCGACTGCACTTGTATTGTCACCCAAAGTACATTTGCATACCAAATTTCAAGTCGATTCCATTAACCGTTGAAGAGTTCCGTCCTGCGAAGACGATCCTAGCCGAACTGCCAGGATGTCACTACCAGATTATTGTATTGTCACGCAATTGACATAAGTATACCAAATTTCAAGTCAATAACTACTGGAAAGTTGGTCGAATTTAACTTGCAAGATTTGATTACAGAGAGAGACAACGGGACAGGTGAAACTAATTAAAAGCTTGTAAACAAACTATTTAGTTCGTCAGTTAGGTTTGCAGAAATTATAACACGCGTATTTTTTTGTGTCCATCAAACGAATAATGACAAAGATGAAGCACGGCAAAGTTCCGGAGGGTACGAAAATATCCGATATTTATTATAAATATCAAAATATCGGATATTTACGATATATATACCATGTATATCAAAAGTTTGATATATATCCATTTTGTATGAAAGCCATATTATTATTTGTAAAATAAAATAAGTAAAATAGTTTCTGCACTTTATCAATTAGGTACTTTCTTTGTAAAAAATAATAGAGTAAACACAACAAAAAGTTACTCTTTCGTAACGAAAATTTTCTGACACGCACGACTGACGACATTAACGCCGGCAGAAGTGTTGGATTAGAACCTACTATTAGGGAGTATCTTTTAACTACTCCAACGGGCCAACACCATCTATATTTGGGAAGTAGAAATACAGTAACAAAGGCCAAAAAATAGCCAAAAATTACTTAATAATATAAAATTATAATATATTATCCCAAATGTAGATGGCGTTGGCCCGTTGGAGTAGTTAAAAGATACTCCCTAATAGTAGGTTCTAATCCAACACTACTGCCGGCGTTAATGGCGTCAGACGTGTCAGAAAAATTTCGTTACGAAAGTAAGTTTTTGTTGTGTTTACTCTTTTATTTTTTCTTTTAAGGCTAAAGGTAATAAAAAGTCAGATAACCTTTGTTGTTGGATGGAATAGAAAGTATGGATGTAGAACAAAATTACGATTTTTTCCTCACAGGATTTCTTGACGTTTTCCTGACGTCAAGAAATTTTGGATGTGTTATGCAGTTTACGTTTTATGATCTCGTCTAGTGTTGATAATTTATTGACAAAACTGATTTCTTGTCAATTTCACGACGGGACAGCTTTTTGAGAAATACTCCAATGTCCAATATTTTATGACGGACTAAGGGGCTGTTACACCACCCATAGATTAATTTTAACTGACGGATAAATGTAATGCCGTCTCCGTCTATTCAAACAAAACAAACAGAGACAGCATCACATTTATCAGTCAGTTAAATTTAATCAATGAATGGTGAAACAGAAGATTATTCCAATAAAACCAGAATCGACAGTTTTAAATTGTTTCCGGCAAATAAAAGTTTTAAATTATGACACTTTAAACACAAAACACAGATAGTTCAGAAATCAATCTTTATACAAGTGTGCTCGAAAAACGCACACATAGACACTGCTCACGGACACGATATCTCAGAACGGTTGGGACCAGTGCGACCGCGCGAGTGCCATCCGCTTGAGACACGCGTCTGTGAACTTTTTTGTGCAATAATGGAGCAACAAAAAAAAGTTATTATTACTATTCAGTGGACGCTTGTTTAAATTAAATAATCGTGAATTTCGTCAATAACGAAACCGTCGCAAGATATTTTCTGTGACAAATTTATAATACAAACAATGACATTAAAATTAAAATATTTTAGCTATTAATTTATACTTCCTTTCTTCCCGTTTCATTCTCAACAATAAATCAAACAACTAGATACGAGTGCCACTACCACGATAGTTTTTTGGTGCATTAGCCATAGTTGACAACCTTAGAGCGACCGCCGAGCGTAGGTATGAAAAGTGAAGTACATACAGGAGATTGACTTCTGAACTAAGTATCTGTGTTTTGTGCTTTAAATGTTTAAATTACAAACTAAAGTCTTGTTTAATAATCAAAGCAAAAAATGAAGATGCTATCGAGCACTAGATAAAGTGATAGGTAATCAGCTTGATTGGTCCCCGGAAAGACGTGTCGTTGTAATGTGAAGTCTTATAATATTTCAGTTATTATCTATGTTGATATCAAATGAAGATAAAGGGCGAAACAACACAGTTAGATTTTTCATTTGCTTTTTACTAAGATTTAAACTAGACTAGAGGACTATAGGACTGGCTCTTGTGTGCAGTGAAGTATCGAGGAGGCATTTGCCCAGAAATGGGACGGAATAGTAATAATTAAACTAGATACCGACCGAACATTCGGTCGAACGAAACAGAAAATTCGTGGGTTTTTGACTGGTATTCTAAAGTAATCAGAGTGGTCAAGACATGGAACAAACTACCAGAAAATGTAGTCTCAACACTGAATGTGAATCAATTTTAGAACCGGTTGGACCAACACATTAACAGTACAAAGAATACTTGAACAAGGAACAGCTGGATACAGGCACCTATCAGTTGCTTGCAACTGCCTGCCTGAAAACTTAAATAATAATAATCGATTCCCTATTTCCAGTAAGCTATAAAAGCCATCTCAGGCTAACAGCAACAGTCCTTTCGAAAAAAAAAAGAAGAATCGGTGCCAAATCTTTCCTAGCTATGTGTGTGTTTTGTAGCTACCTCTCAATACTGAAGATAAGAATTTACTCAAAGGAAACGTTCCTTTATTTTTAATCTTTGAGAAAACAACGAAATCGCAGGCGACTGTAAACATACCTAATAGTATCACGAACAGTATAATGCCTCCACCGATCAACATAACATGGAATCTAATGGCATCTTGAATAGCGGTCTCTAGACCGCTCATATCAAAAGCATTAGAGTCTTGAAGCTTCAGAGCAAGCTTACTAGCCAAAGCTTCTTTCATTTTACTAGCAAATTCTTCTCTTTCCTCTTCACTCATGGCGTTGTATTGCTCTATAACGTCCTTTAGTTTCTTCTGGACGCCTTCTGCTTCCTCGTCTTCCGGTACTTGTTCAATCATCTTTTTAATCATGGACAACACATCCAAGTTCCTTATAGATTCGGTCAGTTTTTCGCCGATTACAGTCGCGATGTTGAGTTTTGGCGCGTCGACCTCCATTGCTTCGTCGGCCATCTTGATGCTTTTTGGCGGGAATTAAATGTCATTAGTTTGTTTTTAAATTTATTTTACGAAGCGTTCAGTTTAAACAGTAATGGCTGCGTTCATTTTAATTTATTTGTATAATCTTTGCAACTGAATGAAGTAGTCATGAAAGTTTTGTTTAATAAAATTATTGTTATTTATAAGAGATAACTCACCGGAGTGTAATCAAGTCGACACCTTTAGATAAACTAATAAATTATCAAAGGACACTGATTTATTTAATACTGGGTGCAACATTATTTCAGACTTATTACGTTTAATAGAGATAAGAATTGAAAACACGCGATACGATACGATACGATACGATACAGCACAACAACAAGTTCAACAAGTTCTAGGTTTCGAACGATAAATTTATAACCTATCGGGATATTATTATTGTCGTTTTATCTTTTAGCATTTTGTATTGTATTTTTTATCAACTAGTCAAATTATTTAACGTTGTTTTCAACACAAAACCTGTCAAACCAATGTCTTAAATAATTACCAAAATACCTTGTATTAGCTTGTCTAGGGTTTCAAAACTTTAAATGATTGCTTACTTATATGTTACATTTTACACCAGAAAACTACTCTTTTAGAATAATGTGGTATTTTTTGAGAATATACGTTAACATTGGTGAGTAGAGAGAACTGAATTGTAATAGAACTGGATGCAAATAGGAACAGCTACTGCACTGGCCATTGCAACACACTTGTTATAACTCTCTGCCTGTCTATTTGTATCTGGCGTATGTCCAAACAGTAAAATGTCGCTTACAATGTATCTGATTGCACTAATGCAATAGTTGACAAGCGTGTAGGTTTTTCACCTCTAAACTATAAGCCAGCGGTGCATATTGGTTAATGATATATATTATAATCGTTAATGTTAACCAAGTTGCAGGCAAAAGCTAGCCTATATAAAATAATCCGTATTCCTCTTGGTTACGACACAATTTGAGAACGACTTTACGGATTTCATCCATAATTTTTCTTAAGTTTTCTATACTTTGTAAACATCTTACGGAAAAAAAAAGTTACGCAGAAAATTTAAGAAAACTAACAACTACATGAACTTTCCTAATGTGACCTTAGCGCGTATCAACTGTTAGGACTAGAGACATGAAATTTGCCGCAGGTTAAAATAATATGCAACGTTAGTAAAATTCACAATCCATCGAATCAGGGGTCACCTACTTTACAGAGGTCCATATTGTTGCATTATAAGTACGTTGTTATTGTAAGGTCGCGGGTGAGCAAAGTAATTGATTATAGTTCATTCAGGAATTTCGGTACCTATTTCAATCTGATGGTTAACGCGAAGCCGGGGGTGGCTGGTCAGCTGGTAGTTTTTAATTTAATATCAATATCGCCATGAGAACACGTAATAATACCAATGTGTTATCTAAATATTGTTTACGCAACGGCCGGCGCGCGACGTGGCCAATAGGTTCGAATACAGATACCATATCTAACAAATACGAATATTCCGAGGAATGACCTATATCACTTTCTTGCGAGTGTATTTATCCTAGCCTACTAGTTTAATACAACGTGTTTCTTATTCTAGCGGCTCAAATTTTGATCACTAAGGGCACATTGGTAGCGCCTCTAGCGGCCCGTATTGGCAACAAACTCATAAAGTATTCGAAACGTTTGTACACTACGATTATTTCCACTTTGACACTCGGGATGTCTCGGTTTAAATCGTAACCAAAACCACCCACTATGCTGAGCTGGGACCGTTTCGCGACTTCGCAAAAACTTGCTTTTTTTTTGTTTTGTCATAACTTGTAATTGTGTACTATAAACTGTTTATGCGAATAGCGAATAAGTTATTCTTATTCTTAAAAGTAAATTCAAACAAATTACTATTTGTTTTGTTTTTACTATGAAGCTTTTTACATAGTTAGACGTCGCGGCCATGACCAAATCTTGATTTCAATCATTGTAGAATTGCAGACTGTCAAAGTGGAGATAATCGTACTGTAAGTACCGTCACCTCATCATAAGTTTAAAAAACGCCCGATATTTTTATTTCAAAGTCCAATATATATCGCAAATCCATTTAATGAAACTTGAGCTAGGAATTATTGCAATTATTTTTTCATACAAAAGCCGACAAACTGGTATGCGGTTTACCTGAAGTTAAGTATGGGCACCTATGTACATACTATACTAGTCAAGAAAAAAGGGGTACCAAACCAACTTAAGTTTTCTTCAGTAAAATTAAATCAAGAAGATTTTTGCGTTAAGTATTTAATACATTTAATTGAACGAAAAGAAGTAGTAGTTGAGTGTTGTGTTGTATTAGTAAAAACCTTTTTTTTAACCCCCGACGCAAAAAGCGGGGTGTTATCAGTTTGACCGCTATGTGTCTGTCTGAGGCACCGTAGCTCTTAAACGGGTGGACCGATTTGAATGCGGTTTTTTTTATTTGAAATCAGGTTTTCTAGCGATGGTTCTTAGACATGTTTCATCAAAATCGGTTCAGCCGTTTTTGAGATATTGAACTTTGAAGTAAGAAAGTCGGGGGTTTTACAACTTATTCTTGTTGGTTATTCATTAGATAAGGAATGTTATATTATACGAGTAGGTATAGAATTACGTTTATTAGTATTTTCGTTTTACCAAGTCACATGCCCCCTATTTTATTTTAGATATCATCATCATAATCATTTAATAAATAATATAACGCGTCCCCGATTTGAACTAAGTGTCCGTGGCACACACAAGTGAACAAGATGGCGCTAAAATAGAAACTTACGTATAACAGAGAATATAAGTAGCACAAAAACAATAGCGAGCCAGGGCCCGCTGCCTCCCAACACTTGCGGCGTATTCCCAGTCAGCATATTCCTCAAATTCTCCTTCATTTCATCAGTCAAATCCGCTGAATCCAGCATCTCCATCAGATTCTTCCGAATCTCCTGCGGATTCCCGCTCTTGAGGAGTTCATCCAGGTTCATCTTCTCCAAGTCTTCCAAATTCTCGTTATCCATCGCCATGGTTGAACACGCGTTTAATTTGTCGTCTTATTGCCAGATATCGACTGCAATGGGTTATCTTTGAGATATTTATTAGTAACGTGGAGCCACGTAAGTTGTTTGGAAGCGGTTTCGGTGATAAGCGGGAGCGGGCTGATAAGGGTTCAGCCGAGTGCGCGCGAGGTTAATGTTAAAGGCGCAGCGCGGAGGCGGTACCGGTTGTTATATTCGAGCTAACATGAATGAGTCCGCATAGAAACCGCACGGGAAATAAGCGTGGCGTGGTATTCTATTATTATTAGTGGTGGCCTAGTGGTTTGACCTATCGCCTCTCAAACAGAGGGTCGTGGGTTCAAACCCCGGCTCGCACCTCTGAGTTTTTCGAAATGCATGTGCGGAATTACATTTGAAATTTACCACAAGCTTTGCGGTGAAAGAAAACATCGTGAGGAAACCTGCACAAACCTGCGAAGCAATTCAATGGCGCGTGTGAAGTTCCCAATCTGCACTGGGCCCGCGTGGGAACTATGGCACAAGCCCTCTTGTTCTGAGAGGAGGCCTGTGCCCAGCAGTGGGACGTATATAGGCTGGCATGTTGATATTGCGCAGGCAGCTTATAGCTGATGCGTGCATATCATTGTTCACTTGTGTAATTATCTTCAAACTACTTATCAAGTCTGTTTTTAAATCACTGAAAATTCACTATGCGAACTCTTTCATGTTAGCTCGAATATTACAACCGCCGCCGCCGTCGCGCTACGCCGCACCGCTCCGCCATCGCTCTCAGTCCGTTTCAAGCTTTAGGGCCTACTCTAGCTGACGCTTGCACGGAGCGGATGGACGTTTGTTGAAAAATAGTATGAGCAGCGCTAACTGCGCGCGTCGCGTGCATAGGATTTTACCTTTATCTGCACCCACAGGCGTGCGCCCGCGCAGTGCACCCGCGCCAGCCCCGGACCTAGGCCGACCTAGATGGACCTGGGCCGGGCTAGGGTAGATCAAGAGAAGCGGTCACTCTAAGCGCCAGTTGGCAAGGAGCGCTAATTTACAGTTTCCAGTGCACAATGAAATTTTTATGGCGCCTTTTGAGCGGAGCTGACGCTGTAGCTAGCACCAGTAGCGTATCTAGATAACTCAACTCAACTCAAACTCATTTATTTGCTTTGAAACAATACAAAATACTGAATCAAACCCTGTAAGGGCACTGCAATAATGCTATTATTCAATTAACCTTAAACTTATGAGCGCAGATATGGATATGTGCCAAGACCCAGTGCAAAAAAGTAATTGTGCCCCCTGACACCTATCTCCTCTTTCTTGGTGTTATTTAAAGGCACTTCAAGACTTATCAGATCGGAGTAAGACGCACGCACAGCACCGACTAACTGTATGATAGCTACACCACTGGCTGGCTCTATGTAATTAATACATCGTTAAACGTAGGTATATCTGTAATGGCATTTGCATTGTCACCATCACTATGAGCCGGAAGACGACCATTGTCCATTGTATGGGGCAAGATGCCTGGAATAAATGGTTTTATTTATTCATAGTTGAATTGCCAACTTGCTATCTGCAATTTGTTGTCTGATGCTGCCCGCTTGCCAGTCTTCTGGTTTGAGATTTACACTCGAGAACCTTTCTTCTCCAACGTTCTCTTATTCAAAGGATGTGCGCCATTACTACTTCAGCTTACATATTCTATAATCTATGTCGGTGACTAGTTCTTCGGCGAATTTCCACATTCCAGATTCTGTCGCGCAAAGAAACTGAGCATGTGTGTCTATATAGCTCCTGCGTGACTCTGTGCTTAACTCATTGTATTGCTTTTGCGTGCGTAGGGGCTACTACGAAATTAGAAGTTCGTGTCGTTCCGTCCCTCTGACACTTATGCTATTTAATACGAGAGTGAGAGGGACGGTACGATACGAACTTCGATTTTCTAATATCGGATGCAATGTTAGAGTTAGATTGCAATTAAGCCACATTTGTAGCGTGCAGTGGAACATTTTTTAACAATTTATCTGTTACGGTTATTTTTCTCATTCGATTGAACTTTAATATAACCTCCTAACGCCCAAGTCAATTTTTTGATTTATGAACATCAAACTTTTTTGTCATTTAGAGGTATGATAGTTTGATTAAAAAAAAAATTACAATAAGTCCTTTATAAAGGACTGGGCGTTAGGAGGGTATAGTTTTAAACCGTTAAATAATCAATAACGCTTGTTAAACAAAAACAATTATGTATTTTCTTGATAAAAAAGAGGAAAATTTTAATGCATAATCTAATGATAAAGCCTTGTCATCAGCTAACTAAATGCAATTAAAAAAAAATCGCCATCGCTCGTAGTTTGTACCAAATAACTCATTTATTATAGTCTTAAGCCAAGTTATCACAAGTGTTCCATTTCCATACAATGTATATTTGTTTTTAATATAAGTATTTAAATTAATAAGACAGATGAGTACTTTTTAAAATTTCTTTTGAAGCCTAGATCTGTTTTATTGAAAAATTTCAGACGATTTTAAACAATATTTTGCGCTAGGATTTAGAATATACTATAACAATGTTATCTAGCATCAATATTCGATATATGCTAGACATGTTTCGAATCAATCCCTCAGTTCAAGGTGGGCTTTCTGTTCAAGTCCAGGTTGAAAATAACCATATAGGATAGTTTTACCTCTGGAAAACTACAAAATTCCAGCAGGTTTTGTCGCAGTCAGAGTCGCGGGCATAAGCTAGTTCATATTATACATGCGAAAGTATCTTTGTCAATCTATATATCTGTTACCTCTTCATGCTTAAACCTTCAAACCGATTTAGGATGAAATTTGGTATGAAAATAGTTTAGAGTTTTGAGACCCACGGAAGGACATACATAGGATAATTTTTATCCTGGAAAATTACATGGTTCCCGCGTAATATTGATAAGTGAATTATTGGCAGATGAAGACACAAGCAAAGCTAGTCGGTTATAAGCCGCCTGTGCTCATAAAACAGACATAGAGACCACAGAGATTAGAATTTTCGCGGAAGTGATATCTTATTGTATCAATATTTCTAAAATCTACATCTAATTCATACAAAACAATAACAGTGACCCACAGAAATTAGCAAACAACAGTGCTAGGATTGATCCTAAACCGCAGAATTAGTAAATAAGATGATAGTGGAGATCCTTGCGGACTTGCAGATAAGCACCTCCTATAAAATTTTAAGTGGAGTGCTAGCCATCCACACTCGAGATTTATTAAGTTGCCAGTTAGGTCTACTTTCCTCTCTCCTTTGACTCACGCCCGAAAAACCGACACAAAGTGGAGTGACAGTGAAGCGAGGCGATGGAAGACGAGGGGACACTATTCACAGTTTGGTGAAATAAAATATAGGGCTCTAGGCCATTTGTAGCCAAAACCCGCCTGGATTTCACCAGATTAATAAAAAATTCAAATTCAAGCCATCTTGATGGATGGTGAGATGAAAGGAAAGTGAAGAAATATTTTTTAATTACTCCAACAAAACTACTGACCATAGAATCAAGCCTTTTCAGCCTCTTAAGACTCCTTAAACCAATACAAAATCAACACCTACCTCAATTATTTAATAATTTGTGACAGGTGCGGTTGAAACTACCCTAAAGTAATAATTTTGTTAAATAAACTGTCAAAACGATCCAACTTGGTTGTAGAGTTGGGAATACAACACTACATAGGCTGGCATGAACAGTTCCTACTACAGTCAATCATGCAAATGGACCAATCAACTTTTTTACCAACACTAATCCGTCCGCGACATTTTTCAAACAATTGCAGGTTTTTGTGAGTAAACATGTTTTTTCTGTAATTTAATACATGGTGTACATGAATACATGCCATCCAACACAAGTTTAACCTATTAAACGTGAAATATCTTGTTAGAAGTAAGATTTTTTGGTAACGCCCGGAGACAATTTTGGTATCGCAGGAGACGCCAAAGTGTTGGTAAAATAGTTGATTGACCCAAATATACAGTTGCGAATAACAGTCGGCTTGTAGGTACCTTAGAGGGGGCCCTTGGGTTGTATGATATGAATGTAAAATTTGTAAAAATTATGCGCTAAGTCTAAATTAATGTCTGCAACATTATATATTATTATGTATGTTAGTCCAAGGTATTTATTGTATGGGCCATGTTGCCCGAAATAAATGTTTTTTTTTTGTTAATATTAATTAGCTAACATTCTATAACAACGCAAATTGTAAACCACTATGTATTTTTAAGAATTTCAAGAACTTTAAGAACTGTGTAGAACACAAGTAATGCCACCGGTAAAACTAAGTAGAAATAGTAGATTGTACAACGAGCATAGAACAAGCCATTTTACCACTCGTGCCGATATGGCAAGGTAGATAGACACGTCGAGGGGAAAATGGGTTTAATGCTCGAGTTTTACACAGCTTTTCACTCCAATGAGAGGAAATTGTAATAGCAACAGTGGAAACAATGATTCACTTTCTATGTACTTTAATTTTTTATGCATTATTATAATAATTAATTTTTTTATTTTACTGATTTATTATGATTGATTTGAATGATTTTTTAGTTTTATATAAATTATCTAAAAAATAGATCTGTAGATTTTTTTTGTTCCTTGCTGTTGAACCTGATTACCTTGGTCTTAAGTTGGTCTTAGAAAGATTTTATTTTATGCACTAGAGCATAAAAAGTCATTTTATGTCACCTAGATAGCATAAACACGAATTTACGAGCATGACAAGTG